>NC_137927.1:31520369-31545369 GCF_963457725.1 Sprattus sprattus
CACACTCTAAGTATTATATGAAGTTCTGGAAACACTGGTCTGAGTAGAGTTTTCCATAGCTTTACATCAGTATCCTTACCACTATAATAAAGTCCTGGAGGACTCTGATCTGAGATCTGTGTTTCGACCCAGTTTAGGATACAGCAGGCTTAACCCATTGCCTCTCCCTGAGCATAATGAGTGGGTTGGCCCTGCTAGACATGGCTAGGCTCCTGTGACAGATGTGAAAAGAAAAGTGCAGCCAGAAATCCTGCTGAGCGATTTCTTCTAAGCATCTACATGGGTAGATCTGGGACTTAAATGGACAGTCTGATTTGGGAAGATCTGGGATTGTGGGGTCTTACGTGGACTCTCTGATTGGGCAGAGCTGGCTGCAGAAAATGAGGACACTTGGCTTAGGACAGATTTAAACTCGGAGCACTTGGTGAAAAGAACACACTTGTGAAGGAGTGCCTTGGTGCGAGTCGACCCGCTTTCAAGCATCACACCCCTTTGATCAAGCGCTGCAGCCAGTGGTCTTAAAGGTCAGCTCTGCAGTGACCTGTGTGTTTGTGTGTGTGTGCGTGTGTGTGTGTGTGTGTGTGCACTGTGGGGGAGGAGTGATGCAGGGAAACCTCATGCTGTCTGGTCCTTCATCAGGACAGAGCAGTGTGGTTGTCAGGGAAACGATCACTGAAGAGTTCACTGCTCAGTTGCAGTGGGGTTGGGGACAGAAACAGGAACAACAGAACTACTGTCAGCATCACTCACATCAGAGAAGCTGTACTGCAGCCTGACAATACCTTACAGTCAGGGAGTGATTGATTGAGGAAGATGGATGGAGAGAAAGAGAGAGAGAATGGGAAATAAAGACTGAAGAGAGAGAGCCTTGCAGGCACAGAGAAGGAAATGGAGAGAGGCAGAGAGAGAGAGAGGGTTGGGGGGGCTGAGAGACCAGGCTCTCTGTAATCTCTGGGGCTTTTATACTGATAGTTAGTTGAGTTCAAGTTATTCCGCCTCACCATTCTCGATAAAACGTACAAGCAGGGAATGGCCGAGGGGCCTGATTGTTGTTCCGCCTTTGTGTCGGGAGCGGAGGTAGTTCCAGCGCTGATTTGATGTCTGGGTAAAAGTGAGGGCCGGCATGGAGAGAGGTGTGACACAGCCTAGCAGCTAACCAAATTGAAGCAACACTCACTACTGTGTTGTCAAAACACACACGTCTGACATGACATAACATGTTGTACATGATGCACCCCAACGTTGCTTGACTCAGAACATTGCTATAAATATGCACAGCTTGCACGAGCGCGCAAGTTCACCTGTGACTGTTTTTGAAAGTAACAGGTAGCCTAGTTAGGTAACCTCTGACGTGCGTGTTGGGTGCATTCGAGACAACTCAGAATGTGGAAGGTCCGACATGATATTTCCCAGCTCTGACCTTTTTCTTATGACACAATGCCTCCTTATGCATCTTTATGCACACATTTAAAAGGTTTTTAGCCTTTGCTATAGTAAAGGCCTATGATAAGGTAAAGGCCTTTGATACTAAAGTAAAGGCCTTTGATAAATTGATTAAATGATGTACCTCACTGAACCTAGGATATTTTTTTTGTCAGAGTCTCAAATCGGAGCTTCAAGTAGCGTTCTAGTGCAGTTTTTTTTAATCGGAAATGTCTGTGTCCCGAGTGGTTTCGAACGCGGCATTGTGGGTCAAGCGAGGTGCTTTTGTTGAACTTCACGTTTCTACTACCGGAACGCAAGTGTGCTGTCTAAAAACGCACGCACGCACGCACGCACGCACGCACGCACGCACGCACACCCCTCCAGCATGTAGCCTAGCCTAGCCTGAGAAAGGCCCCTCCAGCATGTAGCCTAGCCTAGCTTGAGGAATGCCCCTCCAGCACGTAGCCTAGCATGAGGAAGGTCCCCATAGCACCCTGCCTCCTTCCGCTCTGCTTCAATGCAAACACAGGACAGCAGCTTATGCAACTGACCTGGAATGTTCTAGCGTGACCATGACCAAACGGCGGCCTTCAAGCCCCACGGTTGAATCAGCACTGTGTGTGAACATTACGCTGTGTAGCCTAGGTGTGGAAAAGCAGGGATCTGCTCCGAAAATACTCCACATGTGTGTTTACCAAGGTGCTGGCAGGCATGGCAAAGCTCTATGTGTTATGCTACAGTGCAATGCTAAGCTTTTCTTCCTTACCTATGCACTCTGAAAGCAGGCTGTGTTTGGCCTAGGCACCTCCTGCTCCACTCTCTCTCAACTACACATATATATTCTGTGTTTTGTTCTTGTTGTCAATATGCCTTTAAAGCTCGGCGAGGTTTTTGTCCCAGAGTCATAAAAAGAACACCCCGGAAAACCTTTAGTGTTCTACATGTATACCACTTGTGCACCAATGTTTTTAGTTGGAGGAAATGTACAAAAACAAAAAGGTCTAAAACAGTCTACCAGGCCCCAGTCCCCAGAGGGTGAGTCGTGGCTGTGGGAAGCTGGAGGATCAGGCTGCTGTGACTGCCATGTTGGGTGGAGATTAGTGGCTCCATTTAGCCTCTGGTAACTCATGACATTTGAGACTGAACGCTTTCTGAGTTGTGTCAACGCTTCAGGTTTAATACAGTTGCATTTTTTTGTCCTCTTCCAGTGTATCTCTCTCACGCTCTCTCCCTCATCACCCTCCCTCTCTCTTACCTACCTCATTTTTTCTTTTTGTGCTGACAGTTCTCTATAGCCTATATTTTCTATCAATTCTATTGCATCAATCAATCTACATTTCCTTCCCTTATCTTCCACTCCCACTTTTGTGTTTTCTCTCTCTCTCTCTTTCTCTCTTTTTCTCTCTCTCTCTTTCTCTCTCCCTCTCTCTCTCACTCACTCACTCACTCACTCACTCACTCACTCACTCACTCACTCACTCACTCACTCACTCACTCACTCACTCACTCACTCACTCACTCACTCACTCACTCTCTCACTCAGGACTTGCTTTCATAAAGTGATATGGAGTGATATGGACCAGTTGATAAATATGGAGGATATTGACTGTTTATAATAATTAAACTAAATGGCAATTTCTCTGTCTCCCTCCCCACAGTGATGAAAGCCTTCCAGGAGTATACGGAGCCTGAGCAGGCCGACAGCGCGCAGACCTCTCCCCAGAGACGAGCCCCTGCCGCCGGGGGAGAAGACGAGGGGGTGCTGCTTCCTCTCGGAGACAACGTCCTCACACACAACCTGGGCATTCCAGTGCTAATTGTTTGCACAAAGGTTAGCAGAGCAAAGTGTTCCCTTAATCCCTCATCACCTGAACTGGGCAGATACTACCTGGGGTTGAGTAAGGATTGTTGCGCTAATAGGCAGAGTTCGGTTGGGGTTCTTAGCGTATTTCTGTCATCTCACGGCACCATGTGTGTTAGTGGCTCTTCTAATGCCACTGCTTTAACTTTAGAGATGTTGAGGCACATGCATACATTATTAAATTCATCACACGTTGCACATGCTTAGCAAACATCGTTTTTATTGGGCCTGATTATTTAGCGAGTTCCCCTGTCCTCTCTGCCACACATTGACTCACACCCTAACAGGGAACATGCATGACAACTAGCTGTGTTTGCCTCTGGATGGCTCTCTGTGAGAACATGCTGCTAAAGGATTTTAACATTGTCTGATGTGGGGTTTATAGTTCTGAAGTGCTGATGGTGGGTGGGTGGGTGGGTGGGTGTGTGTGTTCAGCAGGTTAAGTTGTGTGTGCTACCAAAGTATTCATACAATTTGTGTTTTTAGCAAGTTATTAATAGTATGGTGTGTGTGTGTGTGTGTGTGTGTGTGTGTGTGTGTGTGTGTGTGTGTGTGTGTGTGTGTGTGTGTGTGTGTGTGTGTGTGTGTGTGTGTGTGTGTGTGTGTGTGTGTGTGTGTGTGTGTGTGTGTGTGTGTGTGTGTGTGTGTGTGTGTGTGTGTGTGTGCGGGTCCGTCTAGGCCTGGGGGGTATTGGGCGGGGGAATTGAAGAGGCAGTGTTATTGAGCAGGAGTGTGTTGTGAGGAGCATGTGATGCAGGGATGAACACAAGGCTGAGACGTTCCACCCTCCAGGCTCAGCAGCCTCTATAAAGAAGTCCTTTCACTGCGGCCTGATTTACTCATCCTCAAGGACTCTCAACACACACACACACACACACACACACACACACACACACACACACTCACACTCTCACACAATGCATCACAGCTTTCTGTTCTTCCACCTTCCACTGTCCAGTCCATCGTGTCCTTATTGGCAAACAGTGATGAATCCTAATCTCCCTGCTTTTAATTCAGCTAATGATGGTGTGTGTGTGTGTGTGTGTGTGTGTGTGTGTGTGTGTGTGTGTGTGTGTGGCCGTGGAGCGCAGGCAGGGGGTGTGTGTGTGTGTGTGTGTGTGTGTGTGTGTGTGTGTGTGTGTGTGTGTGTGGCCGTGGAGCGCAGGCAGGGGGTGTGTGTGTGTGTGTGTGTGTGTGTGTGTGTGTGTGTGTGTGTGTGTGTGTGGCCGTGGAGCGCAGGCAGGGTGTGTGTGTGTGTGTGTGTGTGGGTGGCAGTGGAGCACAGGCAGGGTGTGTGAATGCTACAGCCTCATGCTGAGTCGCACTGGCAGATGGAGAGAGATTGCGCCAACAATCTGTCTGGCCTAAATGATTAAGGAGTGATCTGTTAGTACTGGCTGTGAACGAGTTGTTTGATGTGTGTTTTGACTTGTTTGACAACACACACACACACATGGTGAGACACTGCGGGATGCCTGTGTTTCTTATTGGCCTTGGAGAGCAGTTGCCCATAAGATTGATTAAGGAAGCCTGTTGGAGTGTGTGGGTGTTTGTGTGTTCATTGGAAGTACAAAATGTATGCATGCATGTAAACTATTAATTAAAAATCAATACATTGTCAACACGGGCGTGTGTTTCGGCAGGTGGTGCATGCCAGCCGGGTGTATATTAATGTTTCATGGGCACCGCGTGCATATTTAATGAAGCCGTGTGGTGCCCGTTGCCCTGCCATCTCCATGGGGAGGAAGCGCCTGGCTTTCACTGAGTCATGCTCCAAGATGGCTGTCCACCGAAACGCCATTCAGGGGAGGGGGGGGGGGGGGGGATGGATGTTGAGCCTGAGCCTTCATCATTGTTATGCCCTTAAGAGCCTTGTTTATCGCTCTATCTCACATACTCTCTTCTCTCTCTCTCTCTCTCTCTCTCTCTCTCTCTCTCTCTCTCTCTCTCTCTCTCTCTCTCTCCTTCCTCTATCCCCCTCTATCCCTCTCTCTCCTCCTCTATCCCCCTCTATCCCTCTCTCTCCTCCTCTATCCCCCTCTATCCCTCTCTCTCCTCCTCTTTCCCGCTCTGTCCCCTCAGTGTGACGCTGTCAGCGTGTTGGAGAAGGAGCACGACTACAAAGAGGAGCACTTTGACTACATCCAGTCCCACATCAGACGATTCTGCTTACGATGTATCCCTACCACAGTCTGTCTGCCTGTCTGCCTGTCTGTCTGTCTGCCTGTCTGTCCGTCTCTCTGTCTCTCTGACTGTCTGTCTGTGCCTTTCTGCCTGTCTGACTGCCTGCCACTCCAGGTCATCCACAGGAAGGGTCCAGTCTGCAAAATACCTTTATGTTGACCTAACATCAGTACCAGACTAATGGGAACATAGCAATGACCTAACATCAGTACCAGACTAATGGGAACAGAGCAATGACCTAACATCAGTACCAGACTAATGGGAACAGAGCAATGACCTAACATCAGTACCAGACTAATGGGAACAGAGCAATGACCTAACATCAGTACCAGACTAATGGGAACAGAGCAATGACCTAACATCAGTACCAGACTAATGGGAACAGAGCAATGACCTAACATCAGTACCAGACTAATGGGAACAGAGCAGTCTGTGTCGGCAGGCAGAACCCTCACCACCATACAACTGCTTAACTGATTTTTTCATTTCTGAAAAGAAAAGAATATAGAAAGAATGTTAAATTCTCAATTCCTGATTTAAAAGTTAGACTGGTCGCACTGTTTGTTGTTGGGTCACTATTGAATAAATACAGTATTTGCATAACGTGACCTGCCTTGTTACCGGCGCCTCGTTGGCATCCTTAACACGACCCCCTCAGACGGAGCTGCCTTGATCTACACCTCAGTGAAGGAGGAGAAGAACCTGGACCTCCTCTACAAATACATAGTGCACAAACTCTACGACTTCCACTTCACCACCCCCGCCTTAGTGGTCGAGAAGGACGCAGTGTTCATGTGAGGCCCTCCTGCCGTCTCCCACACACACACACACACACACACACACACACACCCGCCTTAGTGGTCGAGAAGGACGCAGTGTTCATCTGAAGACCTCCTGCCGACTCCCACACACACACACACACACCACACACCACATGCATGCTGACACTGAGACACAGGCCACGCTTGAAGTGAGCGCAGGACACCACTCTAATTCAGCAAGACACAGTTTTAATGGCTGGGGAACAAACAAGTGTAGCAGCACTACTGAATGAGCTTGTTATTGGGGAGTGTGTCCATCTCCTTCCTGGCTAGCTTAATGCAGTGCTGCTGTAAGGTGGAAACCATCCTGGCTAACTTAATGCAGTGCTGCTGTAAGGTGGAAACTATCCTGGCTAACTTAATGCAGTGCTGCTGTAAGGTGGAAACTCTCCTGGCTAACTTAATGCAGTGCTGCTGTAAGGTGGAAACCATCCTGGCTAACTTAATGCAGTGCTGCTGTAAGGTGGAAACTATCCTGGCTAACTTAATGCAGTGCTGCTGTAAGGTGGAAACTCTCCTGGCTAACTTAATGCAGTGCTGCTGTAAGGTGGAAACTCTCCTGGCTAACTTAATGCAGTGCTGCTGTAAGGTGGAAACTCTCCTGGCTAACTTAATGCAGTGCTGCTGTAAGGTGGAAACTCTCCTGGCTAACTTAATGCAGTGCTGCTGTAAGGTGGAAACTCTCCTGGCTAACTTAATGCAGTGCTGCTGTAAGGTGGAAACCATCCTGGCTAACTTAATGCAGTGCTGCTGTAAGGTGGAAACTATCCTGGCTAACTTAATGCAGTGCTGCTGTAAGGTGGAAACTCTCCTGGCTAACTTAATGCAGTGCTGCTGTAAGGTGGAAACTCTCCTGGCTAACTTAATGCAGTGCTGCTGTAAGGTGGAAACCATCCTGGCTAACTTAATGCAGTGCTGCTGTAAGGTGGAAACTCTCCTGGCTAACTTAATGCAGTGCTGCTGTAAGGTGGAAACTCTCCTGCTCACTAGGCCAGCTGCAGAGGTAGAGGAGTGTTTATGGAAGGTGTTGTGTCTAGTCTCAGACTGTGTGTATCCCCACAGTTCATCTCCGACCGTGCGCATCCCCACAATGAATCCACCTCATCTGTCTGAACCCGTTTGTCATTGTAGTGGTTTTACAGTAATGAACTTCCTGATATCAGTGTCGAGTGTCGAGTGTTGAGTGTTGACTCACACCCACCTGCTCTGACGCCCGCCTTTCCTTTAGTCCGTCCGGATGGGACAATGAGAAGAAGATTGCCATCTTGCACGAAAACATCACCAACTTAAGACCTGATGACCCGTTTGAAGACGTCATCGGGAACCCACCAGTCCGGAAGGTGAGTTATTGACTTACTTACTGACAGACAAACGGACTGACTGACAGACGGAAGGAAGGAAGGACGCCTGTTACAGCCTGGTGTCTTTAAATGTGTTTTTAAATGCTTTTCTTTCTGTCTTTGTTTCTTTCCCTTTCCCCCGTTCTTTTTTCTCACTTTCTCTTTTTTTCTTTCCCCTTTTCTTTATTGTTTTTCTTTCATTTCTCTTCCATCACCTTCTCTCTACCCATCTCTCTCTCTCTCTCTCTCTCTCTCTCTCTCTCTCTCTCTCTCTCTCTCTCTCTCTCTCTACCCATCTCTCTCTCTCTCTCTCTCTACCCATCTCTCTCTCTCTCTCTCTCTCTCTCTCTACCCATCTCTCTCTCTCTCTCTCCCTCTCTCTCTCTCTCTCTCTCTCTCTCTCTACCCATCTCTCTCTCTCTCTCTCTCTCTCTCTCTCTCTCTGTGTAGTTGGTGCATGATAAAGAAGTGTGTTCTGAGGACGAGCAGGTCTTCCTTATGAAACAGCAGGTTTGTGATCACATGACCTTCTCCATTTTGAATCACCATGACGACCTGCCCTCGTGTTTTGGAAAATGACTGTAGGCAAGCCTCTCCTCTGAGGAAAATGCGCTCTCTCTCTCTCACACTCACAAACACACACACACACACACACACACAGACTCTAGCAGGCCAATTAGCTCAATTACCTTCAGTCTCCCAGGCTTCTATCATCATTTCCCACCCATCAATCACCCAGAGTAACCAATTAGGGCCGGGTAAAATCTATCAAGTTTGTGTAATTGGATGAGAAAGACCCAGAGGGAGGTTAAGTAGCTCTGCTGAAGATGCCTCTGGTATTCTGTCTGAAATCCTGGATTAGCCTGACCTGCAGTCGGTACTGGTCACTACCAGAGCCTTAGATAATAAAAGCAGTTGTTGTTGATGTCATGTGTTTCCCATGGTCCGTATGCTGGTGTTGTAGCCGGCAGTATTCAAAGCAGTAGTTTGAAAACTAATTGTGTTTTATCCTCTCCCTAACTGTAGTCTCTGCTAGCCAAACAGCCTGCCACGCCCACAAGAGGAACAGTAAGTGTGATTCATGCACACACACACACACACACACACACACACACACACACACACACACACACACACACACACACACAGCCATGACCACTGTGCAGACTCTACAGTGGTCACAGTACTGTGCTCTCAGTTGTTAACCCTAGTGTGTGTGTGTGTGTGTGTGTGTGTGTGTGTGTGTGTGTGTGTGTGTGTGTGTGTGTGTGTGTGTGTGTGTGTGTGTGTGTGTGTGTGTGTGTGTGTGTGTGTGTGTGTGTGTGTGTGTGTGTGTGTGTGTGTTTCAGGAGTCACCTGCACGGACCGCCTCCGCCTCGCCCCGGCCCACTGGTCGCCCCGGCCCCACTAACGTGGCTAGCGTATCGCCCATGACAACGGTGAAGAAACCGGACCCCAACATGAAGGGTGAGTGCCTGAGCCTGGGGCCCAGCAGCAGCAGAAAGGGACGCAGGGCTGTGTGCAGAGGCCCTCTCTATCTCTGGGCTCCTGGCTGTAGTGCTCTGTAGCCGGAGGAGGAGGAGGGAGGAGGAGGAGGAGGAGGAGGAGGAGGAGGGCTGTGTGCAGAGGCCCTCTCTATCTCTGGGCTCCTGGCTGTAGTGCTCTGTAGCCGGAGGAGGAGGAGGGAGGAGGAGGAGGAGGAGGAGGAGGAGGAGGAGGGCTGTGTGCAGAGGCCCTCTCTATCTCTGGGCTCCTGGCTGTAGTGCTCTGTAGCCGGAGGAGGAGGAGGGAGGAGGGAGGAGGGAGGAGGGAGGAGGGAGGAGGAGGAGGAGGAGGAGGAGGGCTGTGTGCAGAGGCCCTCTCTATCTCTGGGCTCCTGGCTCTAGTGCCCTGTAGCCGGAGGAGTAGGAGGAGGAGGAGGAGGAGGAGGAGGGATGTGTGCAGAGGCCCTCTCTATCTCTGGTCTCCTGGCTCTAGTGCTCTGTAGCCGGAGGAGGAGGAGGAGGAGGAGGAGGGGGAGGAGGAGGAGGAGGGATGTGTGCAGAGGCCCTCTCTATCTCTGGTCTCCTGGTACCTCGAGTCTGCTCAGTGCTGGTCTCAGTGCTGGTCTCAGGGCTCAGTGCTGGTCTCAGTTCTGGTCTCAGTGCTGGTCTCAGTGCTCAGTGCTGGTGTCAGGGTCGGGCTCTGGTGCTATGCAGCTGCAGCCTGTAATGGAATAGCACTGCACTGTGAGGAGGCCAGCCATGCAGAAACAGCCCATCCTACTGTAACCTGAGTGGGCTGTAGTGCTGTAGAGCCTTTCACATCTCTCCTTCTCTTCCCCTCTCTCTCCTTCTCTTCCCCTCTCTCTCCTTCTCTTCCCCACTCTCTCCTTCTCTTCCCCTCTCTCCTTCTCTTCCCCTCTCTCTCCTTCTCTTCCCCACTCTCTCCTTCTCTTCCCCTCTCTCCTTCTCTTCCCCTCTCTCCTTCTCTTCCCCTCTCTCCTTCTCTTCCCCTCTCTCCTTCTCTTCCCCTCTCTCTCCTTCTCTTCCCCTCTCTCTCCTTCGCTTCCTCTCTCTCTCTCTCTCTCTCTCTCTCTCTCTCTTGTCTTTCTCTTTCTCTCTGTCTTAACCCCCACACCTTACTGTGCATGGCCTCATTTTCTCAGTCTTTCTTCACTTATTGTCTTTTTCTGGTGATCCATGGTTTGAGACGAGTGTGTATCCAGTGTCTGAACGGTGGGAGTTTGAGACTAGTGTGTATCCAGTGTGTGAACGGTGGGAGTTTGAGACTAGTGTGTATCCAGTGCTCTTCTGTGTGAACGGTGGGAGTTTGAGACTAGTGTGTATCCAGTGTGTGAACGGTGGGAGTTTGAGACTAGTGTGTATCCAGTGCTCTTCTGTGTGAACGGTGGGAGTTTGAGACTAGTGTGTATCCAGTGTGTGAACGGTGGGAGTTTGAGACTAGTGTGTATCCAGTGCTCTTCTGTGTGAACGGTGGGAGTTTGAGACTAGTGTGTATCCAGTGCTGTTCTGTCTGAACGGTGGGAGTTTGAGGCGTGTGTGTATCCAGTGACTGAACTGTGGGAGTTTGAGACTAGTGTGTATCCAGTGCCCCCTAGAGCTGAGTGTACCAAAGCAAGTGCTCTGTTTTCTCTGGCATTGCAGACAGGACTGCATAGTCTATCACATAGTGCTGGATCATGGAGCATGCCCACACATCGCGTCATTTACCTCGCCAACTTCATCATTCTGGAATAATGCAAACAGATTTTGTTTTTGCTATGACTTGTTGTTCACCTGAAAGAACTTTTTTTGCTTTTGTTGATTTTGGTGTAGGATATTCCCGATCCATGTTCTATTTGTGGAGCACAGGTCATTTTGCCGTGTGTGTGTGTGTGTGTGTGTGTGTGTGTGTGTGTGTGTGTGTGTTAGGATAGGTTGCTAACATTGCTAAGCTAACTGACATGCTTCCTCTGGCAGGGGCGGCGGCCAATGAGGGAGTGCTGGCCAACTTCTTCAACAGCCTGCTGAGTAAGAAGACGGGCGCCCCTGGGTCCCCTGGCTCCCCTGGCACGGGGGCCGCAAGCGTCCAGGGATCTGCCAAGAAAACAGGTACGACCCGCCGACACACACACACACACACACACACACACACACACACACACACACACACCATCTTCTATTCTCTCCATGACACACACAGCCTGCCTGTCATTGCCTTTGGTCCCTGCTGTTGTGTGGAGGTTTACTCCTAGAGCCTGATGGTGTGTGTGTGTGTGAGAGAGAAAGAGACAGACAGACAGGACAAGGAGAAGAGAGAGGGGAGGTGCTCAAATAGGCCAAGTGCTGTGGAGGAGGCCCAACCACCCGTAAGCCCTCTCCTCCTCCTCCTCCTCCTCCCTCCTCCCTCCTCCAGCGCCAGTGGAATCGGGTGAACAACGTTCTGGCATGAACCCCACCCCCCAGTGATGCGTCACGCTCCGTGACATCATGGCCTAACGCTTAAAACTCATCCTGCTGCATATCTCACATCATGGCTTCTTCACCCCCACCCCTCACAAATACACATTTATGGCATTTAAAAAAAAAAATACTTTTGGTTTCTCGCATTTAACAGAGCTGCAGTTTGCAATAATGTTTCCAATATTGCACTGTTGTTGGAAAAAGCCTTTGTTACGTTCATGATGAAAACCCCTCTCTGGAAATAATTTGCATGTCAAACTCACCAAGCAAGATAATGGTGCCGAGTGAGACCTGAACGCCTGGAGAAAGTCCCGTTTCAGGTTTCACCCAGTGCAGTGCAGTGATACATCAGTGGTGTCTTGGTGAATGCCCACAACCTGTTAAGTCACAGCTTTTAGACTGAAACAAAGTGCATGTCGCTGAATCTCATATCTCAGGCTGTTGTACGGCAGTTCGTCGACCGCTGTGTAATTTGTGAACTGCAGCTTCTAGGGTTCATCCGTGCCGTTTTACTTACCCGTGCTCTGAATAGCCGTACTCTGAACTAAAGACTCGTCATCTCATGTGCATGGAGTCCTCACGTTTGATTCCCTCTGGTGTTCGATGGCTATTTTTGCATGAGCGTCGCTGCCCAGTCTCCGTCTTTTAAGGCATGGAGCCCCACAACCCACGCGTCTGCACACTCCATGAGTCTGTGGTTGTCTGTGTAAACCCTTGCGCTCTCTCCCACAGAAACTACAGGAGATTACTTTCTGTTTTTGTCTCTCCTCTTTCTCAAGGGCAGAAGCCGGTTTTGACTGACGTCCAGGCGGAGTTGGACCGCATGACTCGCAAACCCGACGCCATGGTAACGGCCAACAACACCCCCCCAGCGACGGAGAACGAGGCGTGACAGCCGCACTAACAGCAACGTCCTTCAAAAACAAACAAAAAAAACTCTGGAGAAACAAACAAATCAAGCAAACAAAAAAAAATTCAGACAACAAACACACTCACCGACATGCATACATAAGCAAAAAAGAAACAACTTTGACCGTATGACCAAAATTCCCCCAAAGCATAAGGTCCAGTTTGCAGCCGGGCTCGGTTCTGGCCGAGGTAGCGAGATGCTGATCAAACGCATTGGCTAAAAGAAAGGACGGGGAATGTGTAGAGAAGCCCGGAGCGTGAGGGAGGGAGGGAGGGAGGGAGGGAGGGAGAAGTCAGAAAGGCTTGGCAGAGTTCACTCTTGTTTCATAAACCCTAATGTTCTCGCTCTCCTCAACATCATTTTTTTATTCCGTTTTTTTGTTTGTTTGTATGTTTTTGTTTGTTTTTGACCCCTTTTCGTGAGGCACGCAAGGCTGAGTTGAGTTAGGGGAACACTTCTACTCGACGAGGGGAATTAGTTTTCGCTCGTTCGTCCTGCCCTCTTCTGCTCCCCCTTAGCCAGTACCCTCCATCAGCAGCTTCCTGCACAGCACATCCTAACCTCCAAAGTACCGCTGTGGCTTTAGGGGTAGCCCCCCCCCCCCCCCCCCCAAAACAAATGATCCAATATGTTCCATTTCCTCGAACACGAAAGCTCTGTAGTATGTATGAAATCAGATGGTTTATCGATACTGTATGTATTTATAAAGAAAAATCCAAGCTTTTGTTTGTTTTTTCCCCCCCTCCCCTTTGTTTAGTTTCTCTCCTCCTAAATGGTTCAATTAGGTTTTGATCACTGAGCGTTCACCTAGAATGTGTAACTCCACTGATGTTTTGACACTAACATGGCACACTCCTATTGGCCAATAGCATTACGAGACGCTGTCTGTCGGAGGGCTACTGCGCCATCACTGAGGATCCTGTACATATAATGCAAAGAAGAAGAAAACAAATATTTGCTATACAAGCTTTTTTTTTTTGGTTTGATTTTTTTGTACAAAACAAATGCAATTATTTTAGCATAATATTAATGAAGAAGAACTTCAGAATGAAACTGAGAAAGTCTGGATTGGGAAGGACGATGAGTAATGTGATTAGCATGGCAAAGCTTTCTTTTTTCCATGGCTAGCTACAGGAATATGTATGTTTTTGAGTAAAGAGGCCACCAGGACAGCATCTTTTCCTTTAAAAAAACAAAACAACAAAAAAAAAGGTTGAAAAAGCCTCCTAAAGTGCCTGGCACTCGTGCTGTTTGTGTCGTAGTAGAGGTGCTGGTCTCGAGGAGAGGAATTGCACTGGAATACAAACGGTAAATGGTTTTCTCTTTTGTCCACGTCGGTTCCCAATTAATTTATTTTGTTTTATTTGTTTTGTATTACTTACATCTGTGGTCTTTGCTTGATTTTGAATATTTTTGCTTCCATCGGTGGCCTAGATGATATTGTTCAGCTGAGCAATAGAGAGCATGCCTTTCTTTTTCGTTTTCTTTGATTAGTGAAGTAGATGAGCGTGGCTTGGCCAGGTCCTTAGCTGCACAAGCATTAGAACCAGCTGTAGAAGGAACCCATTAGATCCATCAGAACCAGCTGTAGAAGGAACCCATTAGATCCATCAGAACCAGCTGTAGAAGGAACCTAGTAGAACCATCAGAACCAGCTGTAGAAGGAACCCATTAGATCCATCAGAACCAGCTGTAGAAGGAACCCATTAGATCCATCAGAACCAGCTGTAGAAGGAACCTAGTAGAACCATCAGAACCAGCTGTAGAAGGAACCTGTTAGAACCATCAGAACCAGCTGTAGAAGGAACCTGTTAGAACCATTAGAACCAGCTGTAGAAAGAACCCATTAGAACCATCAGAACCAGCTGTAGGAAGAATCTATGTGCCCAAGAGGAACAAGTTTAGCTCCACTCACTCACAAAATATCTCAACAGCGGCAGGCCAGGTGACATGCATGGAAAGTTGATTTGTGTGGATTTTTAAAAGAAATGGATTTCTCCTCACACATGGATGAAAGACGAGCTTAAATTGTGTTCTTTTACTCAAATCAAATGTTGCTTTTATATATATATATATATGGACATATATATATGTGTACATGTTCTATAAACACAAGTGTACTGCAGTTCATGTTGAAAAGAAAACATTCCCAGTTCTGCACCATGTCCATGTAGAGGTGTGTCCCGATTTGAAGATTGATTTGACTGTTAAGGTTTCTGTCTTTCTCTGCCTCCAACCTCATCCTCTTTGCCTTCAGTGTAGAGTTAGTGTGTGTATGTCGCTCCATACTCTGTCTGTATTCAGGGTAGAGTTGGTGTGTGTGTGTGTGTGTGTGTGTGTGTGTGTGTGTGTGTGTGTGTCGCTCCATACTCTGTCTGTATTCAGGGTAGAGTTGGTGTGTGTGTGTGTGTGTGTGTGTGTGTGTGTGTGTGTGTGTGTGTGTGTGTGTGTGTGTGTGTGTGTGTGTGTGTGTGTCGCTCCATACTCTGTCTGTACTCAAGGTAGAGTTGGGGTGTGGGGGTGTGTGTGTGTGTGTGTGTGTGTCGCTCCATACTCTGTCTGTACTCAAGGTAGAGTTGGGGTGTGTGTGTGTGTGTGTGTGTGTGTGTGTGTGTGTGTGTCGCTCCATACTCTGTCTGTACTCAAGGTAGAGTTGGGGTGTGTGTGTGTGTGTGTGTGTGTGTGTGTGTGTCGCTCCATACTCTGTCTGTACTCAAGGTAGAGTTGGGGTGTGTGTGTGTGTGTGTGTGTGTGTGTGTGTCGCTCCATACTCTGTACTCAGGGTAGAGTGTGTGTGTGTGTGTGTGTGTGTGTGTGTGTGTGTGTGTGTCGCTCCATACTCTGTACTCAGGGTAGAGTGTGTGTGTGTGTGTGTGTGTGTGTGTGTGTGTCGCTCCATACTCTGTACTCAGGGTAGAGTGTGTGTGTGTGTGTGTGTGTGTGTGTGTGTGTGTGTGTGTCGCTCCATACTCTGTACTCAGGGTAGAGTGTGTGTGTGTGTGTGTGTGTGTGTGTGTGTGTGTGTGTGTGTGTGTGTGTGTGTGTGTCGCTCCATACTCTGTACTCAGTATAGAGCCTTAATCCCCTCCTGCGCTGCCTTGCCTTGCCCTGCCCTCTGTCCCTTCATGTGTGTGCCATGCAGTCAGCAGCAGCCTCAGCCATCGGCAGTGTGTGTGTGTGTGTGTGTGTGTGTGTGTGTGTGTGTGTGTGTGTGTGTGTGTGTGTGTGTGTGTGTGTGTCCCGGCCTGTTCATGCTTCTCTCTCCTGCTGTGTCATATGGAGTCAGATACCACACCATGCCAGAGTGCAGATCTATCAGAGCAATGCAGATCTGATTTGACATGGCGGGGGTGTTTCATGTAAAACACAGGTAGTTCAAAACTTTCTCTTATTCTCTCTCCTATGTACTGGTGATGCAAACATTGACCTGTGGTTTAGATTCTTTTTTTTTTTTTTTCCTTTACCTTTCTGTTTAACCTTTGAACTCTTTAACATGACATCGCAGCTATGTGGCCTCCTACTAACGACAGCCACATCTTTTCAAAATGGACAAAAAAGGAAACCGCTGAGAATCTGGAACCAAAGACATAGATCCCACTCCTGTTTTAGCCTGTTAGCGTCTATGTAGAGAAGCTTCCCATCTGTCTCTTGTCCAGCTTCTCCAGGAGCAGCTTTCTAATTCCAAAATGGATACTGTGCCTCCTGGGGTGGTCCGGAATTTTACTCTGGAGCCTTCGGGTTCAATTCTGTGTCATTTTAGCTCTTTCTAAGGGAAAAACCACCACGACTACACATTGTGCAGCGTCTACTTTTTTTTTTTTTTTTTCTGCTAAAGAAAATGGACTAATCTGTGGATGGGGAAGCAAGAACAAAGAGAAAGGAGTCAGTACAGGTGAAGAACGCATCCGGACTTCTGCTTTTGTTTTCTCTTTATTCTTTTCCTGTTGTAGTCCAATCAGAATGCAACGCTTAGCTGCCACCTGCACCAAGCCGGGATGAGCACTCATGACTGTTTTTCAAGCACAATACTGTAACATTTGGAGTAACTGCTTTCATGTTGGTTCCAAAGCACTTCAATTTGACCAGAGTTTCAGATCAACCCTCCTTCCAGCTACAAAGTGAAATCCAGTGAAATGCTTTAAAAAAAAAAAAAAAAGCAGCCTGTCTGTCCTTTGGTAATCTATTGATGAATTTACTCATGAAATAAAACTGAAATGCACTTAAATATAGCATTTTTTTTTATTCTGTTTTTGTTTAGCCGTGTAGCAACACTGTCCCTGTGTGGGTGGTCTACACGTCTTAAGTGGTTTGCTAAAAGTGTAGCTCTGATCTCCAGGGACACTATGCCAGTAGTTTCATTTTGGGGGGTGGAGGGGTGTGGAGGGACAGTCTTAAAAATGAACATCTCGTGTCTTTGTAACTGCAACTTCACAGTGGAGGCTAGTTCAAGGCCCCTCTATTCCTCTCAGATGTATCTTGGTTCTCCCAAGAGTCCGTTCCTGTGAAGAGGTCTCCAACAGAGTTCTGTTTGTTAGTCAGATTCCAGCACAAACACAAACTTCCCGATTTTGGCAAACATCACTTAACTTTGGTAATACAAAGCAGACGTCGGGAGGGTAGGAACTGCACTGCGGGGACATTGGGTTGCCAGTACTGAACGCCCAGTGCTTTTGTCATAACATGTGCTTTCTTAGAAGTACTCCCTTTGGAGTATGACCTGATGTGGCAAAAAGACAAAATAAAATAAAAAAAAGTCATCACACAATTTCACCCTGTTTGGCTTCACCATAAAGGCACACTGTTGTGCGTAATATTTTTTTGTTTGTTTGTTTTTATTTGATTTTTTTTTTTGTTTTCTTTGCACATGCAGCAACCACGAATCAACCGGTCCTGTTCTGTTCTGCTACCACCTGACTGGACCTAAAGTGCTCTGTGCTCTTAACCCTGTCCATATGCATTTGCCCCCGTGACGTATTTAAGTATATACAATATAGAGGAGGAGAAACAGCTTTTGCTTCCAATCCTTTTATACACGGGATTCAAAAATAAAAACTTTAACCACAAGGAGGACTGGATGTGTGTATGTCTGTGTGTTTTATCCCGCACACACACCTGCATAAATCTGATCTGTATGGCTTTGATCTGATGCAGTAATGTGGAAATTCGCTTAGTGCTGGTATAAATAAGGATACATGTCTCAATCCACTGGCTTCAATAAAGTAAGGATCCAGACCAATGGATAACCTGGTGACTGTCTCTCCATGGGTGTGTGTTTATCTCGTGTGTGTGTGTGTGTGTGTGTATGTTTTTTTATTAAAGAGGGGAGTGGAATTTGCTGTATGTGTATACTGTAGGTATTGGAGGCTTGTATTGCATTGCATTGATACAGGTTGCCTTAATACGCCTCAAATGAGCCCTTATAGAAATATAATAGCCTGGGTTGGGAATGATTTCTGTGCCAGGGGTTCTGCAAGTTACCCACACAGTTCCTTAATCATGACAATCTGGGAAGAGACTGGGTCTATACATTATTCTACCTTGAAAACTTCGGAGGATAAAAAAAATCTTCGTATTGTTTGGAGCTCTAGTCTCTTCCAATATGCATTTAGTATACAGACAGAATTACAGCTCATAATAACCCAACCCAGTAGAGGGCAGTATTGTTTCCTGTCGGCACGCATGGATCACTGGCCACAAGCAACGGCTTCCAACTGCAAGTAAACAACTCATTAAGTACACTTATTTAGGTAGACGTGAACCTGAATTAGTGAATACTTATAACCAATGAATGCCTTTGTCATAAAGCCTACTTCAAAAATGTTTTGCTTCTACTTTCAACTGGCCAATTGCTTTCTTACACCAGCAATGTATCCAAGGAGAGAGGCGTGTAGCATATGCTATTGAAATTAATATAACTTTGTATAATTTATAATATCAATTCTGAATTGCTCCTGTAGGCAAATGTATTTATTTATCACAGCAGATAGTGTTGCCGTGCGTAAAATGTTTGTGTGTTTCGACGGCTGAAATTCGAGGCCGCGAGCCTACCTGCCCAAGCATCACGAGAACACACCTGTGTTGCACGTCACTATAGTGACTGGTCGTGGTAGCCTACCGCATGTTACCCGACATCGAGAAAGCTGGCTCTGCCCAGTAACCTATGCTTCGCCATAGCCAGTCTCTCGGGGTGAAAACACACGCACCAATCCAAGAACCATCTGTTGGATTCACGCCTGTTTGGCCTCATGGATCGGATGGGTTGTGGCCTCGCTGAACAGCCTGTGTTCGCTGGGTGAACACTGTTCGACTTTTTTGAAGCCTTTTCATCTGAAGGAATTACCAGTTTCGAGGGCGGAGACTAGCAAACAACAACAACGTTGTGTTTTACGTTTTTGGGACGAGAAGCTAACATGGCTTGACGAACTCAATACTAGCCTTACTCTAGTCTGTTCAGGTCGTTTGGGATTTTTGTGCTTTAGCCTGAAAGCCGCGCACAACGAGGAGTCATGGAGCTTGCCGCTTGCCAACCCCCTAAAACGTATAGGTGCTGAGGACTGTGCAGAACAAATCAAATTGATTCCATCCTATCCTGGCGAACCTCACTGCGTGCTGTCTTCAAGTTATCCACGCATGCGAAAACATTTATCGCTTTTGGGAATTTAGAACATAACAGTCTTCTGCAAAGAAATCTTAACGTAGTTGTATGTGGTTACAGTAGCGTGTTGTAGCCTACATTCCAGACGCGGTTTCTTGTAGCCTGTAGCTTACAGCGAACGTTTCGACATTATAAACTGTATCAGTGTTCAGTTTTTCCTTTTGGGAACAAACGATTTGTATCCATATCAACTATTCTGTAAGTTCGTGGTCGCGGAGGACGAAGAAAGGGACAACATGAGGAATACCGAGGAGACGGACGGCTTTGATGGCGAGGCCTCCAACACTTCCATGATCTCGGGTGCAAGTAGCCCGTACCAGCCGACTACAGAGCCCGTTCACGCCAGAAATGTACTGGGAGGCATCAGGTGTGATACAGAATACCTGAGGTCGCACTTCGGCATTTTAAAAATCATCGAAGTGGTAAGTTGAACGCACCTTGGTGGTCTCTGATTCTTTAAATTCTTCAGTTTACTGGCTGACAGGAATCATTCATTTTGTAGTTAAATAATTAATAACATTAACCACCCATTTTGACTGATGTGCATAACTGCAAATGATACAACTGTATCAGTTCTCTGTAGGCAATAGATAAATCTTATTTTGTATTTCGCATGCAGGCCTGTATGAATGATAAAGTTAGTGTCTGGACTCACTGCGATATTTTAGCTGTCAATTATAAGCTTTTGTTTCATTTCTGAGAACTTGTCAGAAGAATTGTCGACAGCAACAATGTTTTCCTGTACGGGACTGATGCCAACTGTCCCTAAGGCACCGTATGTGCGAAGCAAATGATCATTTCCGTTTGGCACTTTGGTTTCCCGACCACATGTGACCAAAATACGCTGTCCCTAAAATGGAAATTATAGTAAAAACGAAAGAAATGTGCTTAGATTTCGAAATTGTCATCTCTGGAATAGGAGGCACCACCCAGAATCTCCCCCTCCCTAAAATACAGGGCAGTGGAGTTTTTGGGAGAGTGGCAGAGATTTTCTTCGCATAAATAGTGCATGAAATCAGATGATACTTCCCCTTGGTCGCTTGTTGATAGGCGTAGCAATCTCTGGAATGCAACTGTTGAAAAGAACGAGTTGGTCAGTGTGTGTGCAAACGAGCGAGAAAGAGATGTAGAGGGTCTATCAATTTTAGTTTTGAGATCATATTTAGTTTGCATATAGTTGCCTGTTCAAATGCATTGTCCATGTACGCTTCTGTTGTCATCTTGTCTGTCCACCCACGAGTGGTCAGCTGGCCTCCCTTGTATTGCAGAGCAGCAGTTCTGCGGGCCTTACGTCCATATTAAATGAATGGAAAGTTTGCAGCCCCGGAAGACAATGGTTGTTTCCATCGTAGCGCACGTTTAAACTTGATCAAATATTTCAATTTTGTGTTCACCAAACCTGTTATCTGCCCTGGTGCTTTTCTCGTACATATATCTTTTTTTCAACAAATGTAGGACATTAATTCTCCTGAAATTATGCTAACTAAATCAGAAAGTGGAAACACACAATGTGCTAAACAGGGAAGGTAGCGTCTAGCAGGGAACACGGTCAAACTAGTTACAAACAGTCCGTTGTCCTCTGCATATGTCCCCTTGAAAGTGCACACAAACACATTCACATACGGGCATTGACTATGGCCACCTTTTTCGGTCTGTTCCTGTGCGTTTATCTCGGCAAGGTGAGAGCGTGCAGGACGTTCCACGCGGGTGCCGGTATGAGGTAACTGGAAACGCAGCTGTTTGTGTAGGACCGGGTCTCAGCGCAGGGGAGACAGGGTGGCTTTGTGAGGGAAGGGGCACAGGCCTGGGATCAGTGCTGTCTTATGAGGACAGGGCAGTTGCAGACTGGGATCAGTGCTATCTTATGAGGACAGTGCAGGGCAGTTGCAGACTGGGATCAGTGCTGTCTTATGAGGACAGGGCAGTTGCAGACTGGGATCAGTGCTGTCTTATGAGGACAGGGCAGTTGCAGACAATCCTGAGGACAGTGCAGGGCAGTTGCAGACTGGGATCAGTGCTGTCTTATGAGGACAGAGCAGTTGCAGACAAGCCTGAGGACAGTGCAGGGCAGTTGCAGACTGGGATCAGTGCTGTCTTATGAGGACAGGGCAGTTGCAGACTGGGATCAGTGCTATCTTATGAGGACAGGGCAGTTGCAGACTGGGATCAGTGCTGTCTTATGAGGACAGAGCAGTTGCAGACAAGCCTGAGGACAGTGCAGGGCAGTTGCAGACTGGGATCAGTGCTGTCTTATGAGGACAGAGCAGTTGCAGACTGGGATCAGTGCTGTCTTATGAGGACAGTGCAGGGCAGTTGCAGACTGGGATCAGTGCTGTCTTATGAGGACAGAGCAGTTGCAGACTGGGATCAGTGCTGTCTTATGAGGACAGTGCAGGGCAGTTGCAGACTGGGATCAGTGCTGTCTTATGAGGACAGAGCAGTTGCAGACTGGGATCAGTGCTGTCTTATGAGGACAGTGCAGGGCAGTTGCAGACTGGGATCAGTGCTGTCTTATGAGGACAGAGCAGTTGCAGACTGGGATCAGTGCTGTCTTATGAGGACAGTGCAGGGCAGTTGCAGACTGGGATCAGTGCTGTCTTATGAGGACAGAGCAGTTGCAGACTGGGATCAGTGCTGTCTTATGAGGACAGAGCAGTTGCAGACTGGGATCAGTGCTGTCTTATGAGGACAGGGCAGTTGCAGACTGGGATCAGTGCTATCTTATGAGGACAGTGCAGGGCAGTTGCAGACTGGGATCAGTACTGTCTTAAGAGGACAGAGCAGTTGCAGACAAGCCTGTGGGTTCATGGAGGACTCCGGTCAGAACTTGGGACTGAGGGAGAGATTCTGGCTGGCTGATCTCACACACCTGGCATGTTTGCACAGGGGAGACTGACTTGAAAGGTGGAGGACTTCAAAAGTGTGTGTTTATGTGAATGAATGTGGTGTGTTTATGTGTGTGTGTGTGTGAGTTTGTATGAGAGAGAGAGAGAGAGAGAGCATGTGTATGTTTATTCAGTATATGCACACATGAATATATGAGTGTGTGGGTGTTTCAAGGTGTGAGTGGGGCGGCTGGTGAATCTGCTTTGTGGACCTGCTTAGCATTTGAAAGAATGGGCCCAGCTGATCCAGTGTGCCGTTGTCCGACCGACCGCCCGGATCAGAACTTACATAAGACAACATGGGGTGAACTCCGCCAACTTGAAAGCAAACAGGATATATTCATTTAAGAACCGCGACGGGCCCAGATCTGGTGTAGTGCCTCCGGAGCCCTGTGGGGGTGCTCTCTAGAGAGGTGGGTGGTATGTGCAGCCGTCAAGCCAGCAGTGTTTGGAGACCTGCGGCATATAAAAAAAATCTGCTTAGTCAGGGTGTCTTGAGTCCATGACCCTTGTGCTCCTATGGTTTACACGTTAACAGCACACCGCCTGCCTGCCGTGGTGGAGCTGTCCAACATCATCATCACACACACACACACACACACACACACACACACACACACACACACACACATCCATTAGTCATCAAGTCGGTCTGCCAGAGGCCAGTTGGAGTGGCTGAACTACTCGGTTTCAGTGTGTGGATTTGACACTGTGGAATTCCAGTCCAAGAAAAAAAAAAAAAATCCTCCCCCATTCTCTGTCTACTTTCTCTTCTGTGTGTCCCTCTCCGTTGCCATTTCACTGAGAACGGGGCCCTTATGTGCACGTGGCTTTATGTGTTGGTTCTCCGTGGACATTGTGGCACTGTTGAGGAAGTGGAATTGTGTTTTTTTTTTTCACCTCTCCTTCTTCGTAGCAATGTTCATTAGTAGTACGCGTGTCTTGTTTTTTAATTGGCTCAGCCAGTCTTATCCCTCCCCCTGCCAATGATTTACCTGAGGCCCCAACGGGATGCTGGGAAGTCTGTTTTACTGTTTAAACTGTAGCAGGATGCTCCCCCCCCCCCCTCCTCCCTGTCCGGATGAATTCGGTTTTTCTCATCAGTAGGAAAGAAGAGAAGCCTGTTTCTTCACCGTCAGACACCACGGCACACCACGGCACACCATGGCACACCCTCCCAGCTGCCCTCACTGTCAGGGGTTAGCTCTCACAGCGGCTCTGGCTCATTCCTGGTCTAAAGTGCAGTCCATCTAACAACAACACACACACACACACACACACACACACTTCGGCTTGTCACTTTTCAATACATTTCAGTTTTATTATATAGTGCCAAAACCAAATAGTTTCAAGGTGCTTTACAGAGCCCAGGGCCTGAACCCCCTTAGAGCAAGCCCAATGGTGACGGAGGCAAGAAAAACTCTCTGTTAATCAGGAAACCATTAGCAGAACCTCGGCACATAAGGGGGGGGGCATCTGCTTAGAGCTGGCCAGGTAGAGATAGAAACAGAAGGGGGGGGGGGTTACATTGTAACTCATTGTTGAATCAGTAATTAATATATATCAGTGCGATCATGTGAAAAATATATACATCAGTGCTGTAATCATAAATAAAATAAAACCATTATTGATTTGAATATTAAATCAGTGCTATAATCATAAATAAAATAAAACCAATATTGATTTGTATATTCAATCAGAGCTATAATCATAAATCAAATCAAACCAATATTGATTTGAATATTAAAATAATCATTAATCAAACAGTGGGGCTGTAGCCATGGAGATGCTCCCTGTCCTGTGTGTGTGTTCCCACGTGACTGCAGGACCCTTGTACGGTCACTGAGTGTGTGTCGTCACACCCTCCAGGTCCTCTCACAGCTGAGTGGACATAACCCCGTCCTCTCCGACAGGGATCTCACTCCCACAGGAAGTAGACGCGCTCTACACAGAACACACTCCCTCATTCTGCTGCTGGTCGAGTGGACAGGGCCCGTAGCGGTTGGAGTGGTCAGAGAATACACTCCCTCCTCCTGCCGTAGTGGTTGGAGTGGTCAGAGAATACACTCCCTCCTCCTGCCGTAGTGGTTGGAGTGGTCAGAGAATACACTCCCTCCTCCTGCCGTAGTGGTTGGAGTGGTCAGAGAATACACTCCCTCCTCCTGCCGTAGTGGTTGGAGTGGTCAGAGGTGTTTCGGATTGATTCTAGTCTAGTCTGTCAGGTATTGCAGTGATGGGGGAGGGGCTGCTTGGCTTGTGAGACTGTTGATAGTCTCACAAGCCAATATAGAGTTTAATGTTATTTTGTTGGTATATGTTATATGTATGACGTCTACTGTGTAGATGAATGATGCTGCCAAGTCATAAGAATTTTGCTGTGCTGAAGCAATTTGGTACATGCAATAATAAACACACTTTGACTTTGACTTTGACTTTGATGGGTCATCCTCTGGGACTGCCTCAGCCTCAGTGGGTCTCTCTCCAGTGCCTCAGCCTCAGTGGGTCTCTCCAGTGCCTCAGCCTCAGTGGGTCTCTCTCCAGTGCCTCAGCCTCAGCCTCAGTGGGTCTCTCTCCAGTGCCTCAGCCTCAGCCTCAGTGGGTCTCTCCAGTGCCTCAGCTTCAGCCTCAGCCTCAGTGGGTCTCTCCTCAGTCTCGGTGGGTCTCTCTCCACTGCCTCACTCCACCAGTGTCAGAGAAGAGATCTGCTGTGGAGCAGTGGAGGCTTGTGTGAAGTTGTTACAGACCAAGCCAAATGTGTCAAGTGGCCTGGTAACATAGGTTGGGGTCTTTGTATTGTGTGTGTGTGAGTGTGTGAGTGTGTTTGTGTGTGTGTGTGAGTGAGAATGTGTTAAGAGGAGGGAGTTAAATATTATTGGGAGCAGTTTCAGTAACGTTTGTGGAGCTAAATGAAATTACCAGATGCTCCCTCCCCTCCCCCCCTCTCCCTCTTTCTCTCTTCCTCTCTCTCTCTCTCT
>NC_137927.1:31557869-31560369 GCF_963457725.1 Sprattus sprattus
CTGCATCTTTTTTGCTATTTTGACCAATTGTCATTTTTCTGCAAATAAATGATCTAAATGACAATATTTTTATTTGAAATTTGGTAGGAATGTTGCCAGTAGGTTATAGAATAAAACAAAAATGTACATTTTACTTTAACACATACCAATAAATAGTAAAACCAGAGAAACTGATAATTTTGAAGTGGTCTCTTAATTTTTTCCGCGGCTGTATATTATTCATATATATTGTCTATTCATTACCAGTGAGGACGCTGCTCAGCCTTCACAAAGTATGAAAGGTGATTGGATAAAGTTGGGGTCGTGTTCAAAAGTCTACACACTAAAACTCGCTTTCCAAAATATGCGCCAACCCAACAAAACGTTTAGGCTCTCATTCCTCTGTCCATTACTGCTGCTGTTGTTGTATTTCATGACAGTGAGCTCGGCCAGCCTCCCCTCTCCCAGATCTCTCTCTTTCATTCTCCACAGCGCAGCAGCAAAGCCACTCGGCTGGAGGAGAAAGCTCTTGACAGTCCCCCTGTACCCACAACACCAACCAACCAACCACCCACCCACTCACCCACCCCACCCTGCACCCACAACACCAACCAACCACCCCCCCCCCTGCACCCACAACACCAAACCCCCCCCCCCCCCCCTGCACCCACAACACTCACACACACACACACACCCGCACCCCCCCCCCCCCCCCCCCCCACACACACTCACCCACCCACCCCCCTGCACCTACAACAACACAACCCCCCCCCCCCCAACCACCCACCGCCCTGCACCCCCCCACCCCCCCACTCTACCCACAACACTCACACACCCCCCTCAGGCAGCCACCCAGGCAGAGGTAGCAAGAGGCCGCTCTAGTTTACATGGCCCCCTCCCCTCCCCTCTCTCTCTCTCTCTCTCTCTCTCTCTCTCTCTCTCTCTCTCTCTCTCTCTCTCAGCGCTCCTAAATAGGGACCGAATAAGGGAAGAGAAGAAGGGAATAACTACCCAACCACCCCTACTGTGCCTGATCTGAGTGGACAGTTTATTTGATTCTATTTCTTTTTTCATCTCCATTCATCCCCTGCTACTTTTTTCACTCCTCCAGTGTTCTGCAGATCCTGATGGTTTCCTGCCTGCCTCAGGCACTGTGTGTGTGTGTGTGTGTGTGTGTGTGTGTGTGTGTGTGTGTGTGTGTGTGTGTGTGTGTGTGTGTGTTCCAAGGGGGATCTCTCTCTCGAACGTTCCCATTGCAGCCGGATGCTGTGCACTTGTAATGTATGCGGCCGCACGCACGGGAACACAACCTCACACACACACACACACACACACACAGATGCCCACTTCTCACTCATACACACCTTGACACGTGCACGCAAGTACCCTTGAAAAGATATACAGCTGGTGTGTAGCTACAACCCCCCCCCCCCCCCCAAATCATCCAAACACACACACACACACACGCACACGCACACGCCCACGCCCACTTCCCGCTCATACACACCTTCACACGTGCACGCAAGTACCCTTGAAAAGATATACAGCTGGTGTGTAGCTACAACCCCTCCCCCCCCCCCCAATCATCCAAACACACACACTCAGACAAATTCAGACGCAGCCCATGTCCTTCCCATGCTGTAAATCATTGCCCTAGCCCTCTCATACTGCTGGGCTTCCTGCCATGCTCCTCCAGAAACGCATCCCGCTCCTGGTGGGAGAGGACATAGACATCAGATGGGAATCTCTGGAGCGAGGCAGAATCCAGAGTCTAATCCCGCTCCAGCCTCTTCCATCTCAAGCACAATCCAGATGAGTCTAATCCTGCTCCAGCCTCTTCCAGTCTCTTCCATCTCAAGCACAATCCAGATGAGTCTAATCCCGCTCCAGCCTCTTCCAGTCTCTTCCATCTCAAGCACAATCCAGATGAGTCTAATCCTGCTCCAGCCTCTTCCAGCCTCTTCCATCTCAAGCACAATCCAGATGAGTCTAATCCCGCTCCAGACACTTCCATCTAAAGCACAAACACAACCACAACCACAATCACAATCTGCTTCATTGGCTAAGCATGCTGACACATGTGGGACGTCCCAAGCCAAAGACATCATGCAGGTTATACACAGACCATTGACAATATGCAGACAGTATATTATCCACAAGCATATTTGCAGGTCGTGAAATGTCATCCCATAATCTTCCAGGCAGCTCTCCTTCAGCAGCATTTAGAGTTCAGACGAGAGCTTTGCACACACACACACACACACACACACACACACACACACACTTCAGCCAACCAGAGAAGTGGAAGACATATGCTGTGCTGGAGCGGATCCATGCTCCACTGGTGCTCATAGAGGCCGTGTGTGTGTGTGTGTGTGCGAGCCCAGCTGGAGATCACCCTGTCTTGGCCGGGGGACGAACGCAGCCAGCCCTGCCAGGCTGGAAGCAGCAACGCAATCACTGCACATTCTTCTGGTCCCGCCGGCCGCAGAAGTTCTCCTTGTCCCATCCGTCTGAGAGG
>NC_137927.1:31565369-31602869 GCF_963457725.1 Sprattus sprattus
GTCCTGTGTGTCCTATATGTCTCTCCTGCCCTGTGTGTCTCTCCTGTCCTGTGTGTCTCTCCTGTGTGTCTCTCCTGCCCTGTGTGTCTCTCCTGTCCTGTGTGTCTCTCCTGTGTGTCTCTCCTGCCCTGTGTGTCTCTCCTGCCTGCCCTGTGTGTCTCTCCTGCCCTGTGTGTCTCTCCTGCCTGCCCTGTGTGTCTCACCTGCCCTGTGTGTCTCTCCTGCCTGCCCTGTGTGTCTCACCTGCCCTGTGTGTCTCTCCTGCCCTGTGTGTCTCTCCTGCCCTGTGTGTCTCTCCTGCCCTGTGTGTCTCTCCTGCCCTGTGTGTCTCTCCTGCCCTGTGTGTCTCTCCTGCCCTGTGTGTCTCTCCTGCCCTGTGTGTCTCTCCTGCCCTGTGTGTCTCTCCTGCCCTGTGTGTCTCTCCTGCCCTTTCCAGCTCTCACTCATTAGCATAAGCTATGTATCATTATAGTCAAATCCAGTCCCCCTGTATTCTTCCTTATTTGTCCTTGTCTGTTCTGTGTGTGTGTTCTGTGTGTGTGTTCTGTGTGTGTGTTCTGTGTGTGTGTTCTGTGTGTGTTGTGTGTGTGTTCTGTGTGTGTGTTCTGTGTGTGTTCTGTGTGTGTGTTCTGTGTGTGTTCTGTGTATGTGTTCTGTGTGTGTTCTGTGTGTGTGTTCTGTGTGTGTTCTGTGTGTGTGTTCTGTGTGTGTGTTCTGTGTGTGTTCTGTGTGTGTGTTCTGTGTGTGTGTTCTGTGTGTGTGTTCTGTGTGTGTGTGTTCTGTGTGTGTTCTGTGTGTGTTCTGTGTGTGTGTTCTGTGTGTGTGTTATGTGTGTGTGTTATGTGTGTGTGTTATGTGTGTGTGTTCTGTGTGTGTGTTATGTGTGTGTGTTATGTGTGTGTGTTATGTGTGTGTGTTCTGTGTGTGTGTTCTGTGTGTGTGTTCTGTGTGTGGGCATGTTGTCCTGCTGTGCTTGTCTGAGGCGTGCGGTCTGAGCTAAGCCAGGCTGTGCTGGGACTGAGGGGAGGTGCTGAGAGGAGGTGCTGAGAGGGGGGTACTGAGGGGAGGTGCTGAGAGGGGGGTACTGAGGGGAGGTGCTGAGAGGAGGGTACTGAGGGGAGGTGCTGAGAGGAGGGTACTGAGGGGAGGTGCTGAGAGGAGGTGCTGAGAGGGGGGGACTGTGCTGGGACTGAGGGGAGGTGCTGAGTGGGGGGGACTGCGCTGGGCAGGCTGGGTAGGCTGGGGGTGCTGAGTGGGGGGGACTGCGCTGGGCAGGCTGGGTAGGCTGGGGGTGCTGAGTGGGGGGTACTGCGCTGGGCAGGCTGGGCAGGCTGGGTAGGCTGGGGGTGCTGAGTGGTGTGCGAGGGCAGATGTTCTCAGCGGGAGACTCCTGTGTAGGCCGGAGGGCGCCTCTAAAATCCCCCAGCTTTGCTTACACGCCAGGGATTGTGGGTTAAGCTCAAATACTGCAGCCCCCCAAGCCAGGGAAAGACGCAATGATTCATTCCTGGCCCTGTGTGTAGGCACTGGAACGTGTGTGTGTGTGTGTGTGTGTGTTTATTTATGTTGTGTGTCTTAAAACCCAAGCACACACAAACTTCTTCATGTTTATGTGTGTGTTTATCCAAACATCCTTTTATGTTACAGTCTGTGTTTTTACTTTCTTACATTTAGTTTCCTTATAAATCAGTGTGAGGTGATGTCAGGAAAGTAGGGGTGCAACGGATCAAAAACCTCACGGTTCGGATCGTTTCGAACGGATCACGGATCAATGATGATCCGTTGCACCCCTACAGGATAGGTTTGATGAGTGACCTGTATGTGTGCTTTATCTCTTGACCTCTGACCCCCCCCCCCCCCCCCCCATTGGAGAGGATCCAGTGTACACACACACACACACCCAGTCCAGGGTATTTGCATGTGTCTATGTGCAGTTGGATGCATGTAAATTCCCTCTCTCTCTCTCTCTTTCTTTCTTTCTTTCTTTCTTTCTCTCTCTCTCTCTCTCTCAGGTGTTTGGGTTCCTGGTGACGGGCGTGTACGTGGCCAACTGCTACCTGGCGGTGCGGCGCTGGAGGAGGGGGGAGGGGCAGGCCGGTCAGCTGACCAGCAGCGAGTACATGCGCGCCCGCACGGCCTCCCGCGGCGAGGTGGAGGCGCGGCCTGAGATGTAGTGACCAATCAACACGGGGCCGGTCCCCCACACGGCCCCTCCCTCCCTCCACTCATCCCCATCATCCCTTTCTGCCAGACCCTTCGCATGGACTGGCTTGGCTCGGCCTGGCTTGGCTTGGGTCGGCTCGGCTCAACAGCGCTACCATGAGGGCTTCTCACCCCCTGCGGCCTCGAAGACTGGAGCCGTGGACCTCTGTCACACACACACACACACACACACACACACACACACACACACACACACACTGGTGGATTGTTATCGTCATTGTTCTCTAGAATTTAGTCACATAAGAGAGAGGCAAAATCGTAACACACACACGCACACAGAACTATTTGTTTTAAAAAAAAAATGCTTTTAACCCCTGAGACGGCCATGCTTCTCCGTCTGTGAAGGATGTGTGTATTGTAAGCTGAGCAGCAGACTAGACATTCATGGATCGCCAAGATCTCGGGACGCCACCCATGAAGATAAAGGACAAACACTGTTGGATGCGCCACATGTACTTTCTAAGAAGCATTATGATAGGCTTAGGACACGTGTATCTGAGCCACACACACCATCTATTAGCGCTCTCGATCACTAGACACACACACACACACACACACACACACACACACACACACACACACTCTGCCAAGCAGTCACTACATGTGTGTATGAAGCTGCAGCTGACAGGTTGATGGCAAGTTGACACTATATCTAAAAACCTTCACCCAGAATTGCAAGCAGTGTATGAGCTACATAAGCCAGATGGTGTAAATATCTGATATCCATTGTAGCACGGCGATTGAGACACACGAGAGGAGCGATGAAGACCTTTGGCATTAGAACCCTTTGACCCTTGACCTTTGCTTTAGCTGGTTAATATACAGCCGCGGAAAAAATTAAGAGACCACTTTGAAAAAAGTATCAGTGTTTCTTTTTTTACTATTTATTGGTATGTGTTTGAGTAAAATTAACACTTTTGTTTCATTCTATAAACTACTGACAACATTTCTACTGAATTTCAAATAAAAATATTGTCATTTAGAGCATTTTTTGCAGAAAAATGACAATTGGTCAAAATAACAAAAAAGATGCGGTTTTTCCAGATATTGATTTCTGATCTCTTCCAAAGTTAAAGCATTAGTATTGTGTAGTTTAAGAATCTATATGAACTTGTTTTCTTTGCATTATTCGAGATCTGAAAACATTTCATTTATTTTGCTATTTTGACCAATTGTCATTTTTCTGCAAATAAATGCTCTTAATGACAATATTTTTATTTGAAATTTGGTAGAAATGTTGTCAGTAATTTATAGAATAAAACTAAAATGTTAACTTTACTTTAACTCATACCAATAAATAGTAAAACCAGAGAAACTGATAATTTTTAAGTGGTCTCTTAATTTTTTCCGCGGCTGTATATGCCACTGACATATGTAGCGTGATATGGCCACGTGTTGTTGTTGTTGACATCAAATATGAGAGCAGTGTCAGAGGCGGTACTGGGACCATGAGGTACACTAAAGGATAAAACTCTTGACCTCGAGTCAAGTAAACGTTAAGCTAGGAATCTCAGGTGTGTGGCTTCTAAGATGGGCTGTCAGTTGTTGAATGTTAGAATTGAACTGTCAAAACGTAAAGGCCGTGTCGACCAATGGTATGAAAGGCTTACATGGTTAATTGGACAGGAAGGAGGTTGCTCTCTGTTCTAGCTAATAAAAGCCTTGAGCCAGGCCAAACGTCTAAAGTGAACAGAACATTGAGAATTGTTGTGTTGCTGAGAAGGAGGCTATTTTTAGAGATAGAGAAACAAGTGCGACACTAATGTGGAAATAGAGTTCACCCGCACTCGCGCTATGATTCCATTTCGTCCTAATGTAGTCTTTTTAGTGTGTGTGTTTGTTTGTTTGTGTGTGTGTGTGTGTGTGTGTGTGTCTATAGGCATGTAGGTTTTGTACATATGTAGAACAGTGTACGTGACGCAACAGTATGAAGATATTCGTGTCATACTGACGTGTATCTAACCTCATTTGGTCATGCAGACCATGTGTTGGTGTCTTTATTTCCTTTACAGAACTCAAAGTATGACTATCAGTACATTGTTTTTACCTTAATCTTTGTCTCATGTCAGAACTTTTTTTGTATATTTTGATCCATTTGAAGGATGATGTGTTGTGTACAAACACATATTTGTGTTGGTTTTGTGTTTGACTTTCAATCAATTTGTCGCAAGGACATTTTTTTTTTTTTTGTACCTTGTCTGTCAGTGTGAAGCTATGAAGAACAGCAAGTCTTAACCCTCCACAATCCTTTGTATTAGGCTCAAGTGACTGTGTGTGTGTGTGTGTGTGTGTGTGTGTGTGTGTGTGTGTGTGTGTGTGTGTGCGAGAGAGAATTGATGTGGGGGGTCAAGCACCTTTCCAGAGTGCCTTGCGGTAGAAGTATAAAGTTCTGTATCAGCGCAGCTGCAAGTGATGGATTCACTCCACGTAGTGCTTACATTGTGTGTGTGTGTGTGTGTGTGTGTGTGTGTGTGTGTGTGTGTGTGTGTGTGTGTGTGTGTGATCCATCACCAAGAAGGACCAGCCTGAGGACTTTAGTGTTCATATTGAAGTCATTCTCTACAAATAAATGGGGGAAAAAAACAGGCGCATCATTTCCTGTTAGCCTCTGACTCCGGCATGGATGTGGCGGAGATCCGGCTGACGTCAGCACCACGTCTGGGCCACATCTGGGCCGAGTCCAGCCCGGTTCTCTGGGTTCCTTATGTTAGCTCTTTCCAACATACTCCTGTGTCTTAATATTCTGGTTCCGTGGATGTGATTTTATTTCTTTCTTTTATTTGTGTGTTTCTCTTTGATTTGATTTGATTTGAAGGAGACGTGGTGAAGGATGAGCTGATTTTAATGCTGAGATAATGTGTTTTGGGTGTGCTTACGGTTATAGACAATCACTAGTGTGTATTTATATAAGTGTCTTAAGTGTGGGTCTTTGGAGGTAAATGAAATGTCTTGGGCTATGCTTTGGCATGTCAATACCAGAGCTCTCTTCTTTGGCCAATGATACTGTGCACAAACTGACCAGCCTCTCAAGCTGTGCTTCTGTGTCCAGCACTTGGTTTGGGACCAATCACCTTTAAGCAGAAGGCTTCAGCAAAACAGAGCAATGTGTAAATATGACCTTGTTTGAGAAGTTTGTGTTTGAACATCCTTGAATCACACACGTATATCTGTTTATTGAAGTCTTATGACTGCCTGCAGTTGATTTATTTTTATTTTTTTTTAACTGACATTGTAAAAATGGGTGTTATGCTGTTTTAAACCAGGGCAGTAACTATTCCGCTCTCCATTTCAGCTCAAGTTGATTTCTGTCGGTGTTTCGCTGGCGTACTGGTGTGTACTCTATGGATTAGTTCTGTAGGTGTGTCACTAGCAATCTGGTGTGTACTCTATGGATTAGTATTCAAATGTGTATTTTTGTATTTATAGAAGTCTACGTAGATTTACTAATGGTAATCGTGGGGTCCACATGGTTTGAGTCTGCAAACTTACAACGAATTAAATGATTCCAGACGTAGCACTGTTGTCTGTTCATTTAGCTCATAAACTAGCTGGCACTATTAGCAAGGTGCCTGTTTAATCCACAAGGCATAATGTGGCGTTGTTTGAAACATACACACATAGTCAGGGATTCTTAAGAACGTGTTTGTGTTTATTGAGTGTACATGGCTTTCAGTTGAAAAAACTTCCTGTGTAAAGAGGCAAGCTTGGCGTTTCATATGACAGTCAATGTCACACAGACACACAAACACAAACACACACAAACACACTCACACACACACACACACACACACACACACACACACACACACACACACACACAAACACGTGTGAGGTGGTTGTGGAGATTAAGTAAGGAAGACTGTGGCAGTAGCAGTGCATGTTGTGTATATATAACCAAGGGTTTTAGTGCCTTCCAGCAAAAATAAAACTGTAAAAAAACAAGCTTAATCTAATTGGTGGTAGCCTACGCCATGCAAGCCTCTTTTAATTCAGCTCCTTCCTTCTCTCTCTCTCTCTCTCTCTCTCTCTCTCTCTCTCTCTCTCTCTCTCTCTCTCTCTCTCTCTCTCTCTCTCTCTCTCTCCCCGTTTGAGAACTAATCCTATGACTTGATGTTTTCACGAAGCCAGAGCTGTAATTCTGCTAAACCAATATCATAGCGTAAACCAATGCTTTCGATAGTTAAGATGTCTAAAGTGTCCCTGTTTTACTGCCTCCAAACACACTCATTCTACACACTAATGTGGAACGTTATGGGCCGTATGGCTTTAGAGTATTCCTCTAATGATAATGCTTCTCTTGCCTCTCTAAATGTGACATCGCAGGACTCAACCCTTAGTTTGTGAAAGCGTAAACATAGTGCAGTTCCTGGGCAGAAGTGCTATTAGCCTTTAAAGGCAATGGCATAACTTCTCCATACCAATATTAGTTTCGCTGTTACCTTTGAAATCTATACGTACAAATGAGTCTTTTTAAGAAGGCCATACAAATTTAAGCCATCTGAGCGCTCGTACTGCCTGGAAGGCTCTAAGGCTCTGAGGCTTGTACTGCCTCGAAGGCTCTATACCTGAAAAGGGGCCCAAATGCAGTTGCACTCAGGTGGCATTCTCCCTCAGCAACAAGCAAATGTGCTACTCTAAATTTACTGTAACGGTTTTATCTCCCAACTGGTACATGTTTTTAAACATGCTAAACATGCTAAGACAAGGACATACATACTCAGGCTAATGCAGTTAAAAACACACACATTACACATTTGATCTATTGAAGTACTTAAAAAAGGTTCAAGTCATCTGACCTGTCTCCTGTGAGCTTGTCTGATTTAGCACAGTAAACACATTCAGAGCAAGCTAGGACAAATACTGTGAGACATTCACAGCTTCAAGCATACGCTGACACAGCGGGGAGGGGTAAGGAGTGGGAGGTGTTGTAAACAAACAAATAAGTCTGTGAGGCCTACACTTAATGTGTGCCAAAAGCAGAACACTTAAGTGAGAGTCCATAAGAGCATTAGCTTTTGACTATTATCAGTGAGTGTGAGGTACAATACAGCATTCATCTGTAGTGGTGGAAGATCAGTGGTCTTTAGTCATCCAGGGAGTTCTTCTTATTTTCCATCAGGCACATGTACGGACGCCTCAGCCCTCAGTGACTTTCTGGGAGACCCCCTCGTCCTCAGTCTGAGTCCGAATCTGAGTCATCTAGGAAAAGAAGAAGAGAGAGAGAGAGAGAGAGAGAGAGAGAGAGAGGGAGAGAGGGAGACAGATGAGAGAAGCAGATCTGGCACTCGTTTCTGAAGGAAGTGAATGGTCCCTAGAGATCGTCTTAGCTAAGCGCTGGCAATGTCACCTCAAAATAAACACAGGGAGTGTGTAAGTCATACATCAGGCTGATCTGCCATCAGTGTTATTTCGACTAATTCCTTTAGGCCCTAGTTTTGATAGGACAGTTGTGTGGTGGTCCACGTGGGGCTCTGCGACCCTGAGGGAGAGAGCACTGTATGAATAGGGATGTGGGTTAAAACACAGAGGTGATGGGGGAGCTGTGACGCAATGACGTTTCCCGATCCCACTCCCCACCTCTTCTCTCCCCACCTCTTCTCTCTCATTTCCTGTTCAAAACTTGCCTGTCCTATCTGATCAAAGGCAAAAAGACCCAAAATAAAACTTAAAAAAAAAAAACGGAAGTAAAATGATTGAAATGACTGAAGCGTGCTGACTGAATGCAGATGTCCATATGGCGTGTACTCTAGTCTATACCACACACTTGGAGTACAGCACCACTCCTTACAACATAAATCACAATGAGGAAGTTGCAACATTCTAATTTCATTTGACCTCATTTCCTGTCATGTTGTGGCGGGTGGAACAGGACCTCCAGCTCGAACCAGCGTAACCCACAACGGAGCACACACACACACACACACACATATGTATACATAACCCACAACGTAGCAGGCCCTTATTATAACATGGAGCTAACAACCAAACCAGTAAACCAGATGCATCATGGATGTCTGTCTTACATGCTGTTTGAATGTGATTTGATATCTCCATCAATTACAGGCTACGCCATATTCTACAACATCAAGCATCAGTCATTATTCTGTCACATTATTGGGCATCCAGCCGACAGGACACGGCTGTGCTGAAGCTCAGAGCACCGTTACCACTGATGATACACACTGCATGACTGTCACAAACAGATACAATACACTAAATAAAATAAAATAACTAAAAACTCCCACTGCATGACTGTCACAAACAGATACAATACACTAAATAAAATAAAATAACTAAAAACTCCCACTGCATGACTGTCACAAACAGATACAATACACTAAATAAAATAAAATAACTAAAAACTCCCACTGCATGACTGTCACAAACAGATACAATACACTAAATAAAATAAAATAACTAAAAACTCCCACTGCATGACTGTCACAAACAGATACAATACACTAAATAAAATAAAATAACTAAAAACTCCCACTGCATGACTGTCACAAACAAATACAATACACTAAATAAAATAAAATAACTAAAAACTCTTTAAACACCACAGTCTTCAGTGGCTGCTACTGAAACCTCTTCACAAAAGGCCAGCCCACAAGAGAATGGAGAGCGCTCGACAAGAGAGCCTCCTTCTGCCATATCAAGTTCAGGGAGAGGAGGGAAGTATTTACCTGGGGGTGTTGGCGGGTCGTCAGTGGACTCTCCCCCTCCTCCGGCTTTGAGGAAGTTGGCGAGGTCATTAAAGATCAAATAGAAGTCTAGTGCAAAGAATATGGTGGCGATGAAACCAAATAACTGGAAGGGAAAGAGAGAATGAGAACGACTGAGATACCGATATGCAGAAAACCAGTTTCAAGCAAGTAATTCACTTTGTCTAGAAACTCTTAACAGAATATACCATGACATACTTAAACCTGATATGGCATTTAAATGAGTAACTACACAGCTTCAAAGTTTTAAAGACTTTTTGACACACAGACACACAGACACACACACACACACACACACACACACACACACACACACACACACACACACACACACACACACACACACACACACACACAAACACACACACACACACAAACACACACACACAAAAACACACACACACAAAAACACACACACACATCGTCTGACTTACCCCTGCTGCTTTGGAAGCTGCATCAGGATACTTGGACACAGAGATTATGGAGATGATGAAAAAAATGATGGATGCGCTGACACAACGCAGAAAGTCCTTCATGAGGGAGATAAAGACACAGGGAGTGTGTGTGTGTGTGTGTGTGTGTGTGTGTGTGTGTGTGTGTGTGTGTGTGTGTGTGTGTGTGTGTGTGTGTGTGTGTGTGTGTGTGTGTGTGTGTGTGTGTGTGTGTGTGTGTGTGTGTGTGTGTGTGGGAGGGGTTGTGTAGAAAAAAGCACAGTTAGAGGTGATAATGATTTGGCACACAATATAAGCACACACAGCAGGCCAAGGAGGCACACGGAAGCAGAACTCTTTCATGAAGCTAAGCATCACCATGACTGTTGTAACAATATCACCATCATCATCATCATCGTCTTAACAGGAAGTGGGGGAGCAAAAGGTGTCAGTACAGAAGCTACAGTATGTGTGAATAGCTGCTGCTCATGTACAGTATGTTGTAGGCATCCGCTAGTTGTGGCACTACTGAGCCCCTGTCCCTGTGTGTGAGCTGTGAATCTGCCCCTGCCCCTGCCACTGCCCCTGCCACTGCCCCTGCTGAATCTGCCCCTGCCCCTGTGTGTGAGCTGTGGAGCTGAATCTGCCCCTGCCCCTGCCCCTGCCCCTGGGTGTGCTCTATGAATCTGCCCCTGCCCCTGCCCCTGCCCCTGCCCCTGCCCCTGCTGAATCTGCCCCTGCCCCTGCCCCTGCCCCTGTGTGTGAGCTGTGGAGCTGAATCTGCCCCTGCCCCGGAGTCATCATAAGTTCCCCAACGTTCCTAAGTTACCATGAGGGGCCAGTGGAAGCCCTTGAAGCGCTCGTTGATCTTGGTGGAGTAGGCAAAGAGCAGGAAGAGAGCCGCCAGGAACTCAATGAGAGGAGCCGTGACGAACGCTGCTGCAGTGGACACCACAAAGCACACAAAATCAATGAAGGATACTACCTAGAGAGAGAGAGAGAGAAGAGACAGAAAGTTAAGACAGAAAGAAAGAAAAGGAGAGGGCAAGTGGAGGTAAACTTTTAGCTACTTCGTGAAGGAATACAATGTTACACAAATTCCAAAATATACAAAATACATTTTGTGAAGCCCACACAGCCACTTTTGACCTTGGCTTCAGAAAGAGGTCACACACGAAAAGATATACTGTTACAAACTCCTCTGACAGACTCAGCACACAGGAAGCCAGTCATCAACACACAGGAAGTGAGTCATCAGCACACAGTGCCTTTTTGGATATCCAGCACTGTACCAAACAGCCAGAGCAGTCGAGCCCAGAGACACAGATCACTGAGACCGCCCAGACCACACCACGGCCTGGAACACACACCTGGAACAGACGGCCATGATCTGATGGACGTATGCTATGGAATCAGCCACGGCCATGATCTGATGGACGTATGCTATGGAATCAGACACAGCCATGATCTGATGGACGTATGCTATGGAATCAGACACGGCCATGATCTGATGGACGTATGCTATGGAATCAGACACGGCCATGATCTGATGGACTTATGCTATGGAATCAGACACGGCCATGATCTGATGGACTTATGCTATGGAATCGTTTGCTAGAGATTTTGGGGCATCCCAAGGTTCTGGAACTACACTTCAGACCGTTAAGTTCACCTCACAAGAACATTCTCTCATCATCTACTCCTCCTCCTCCTCCTCCTCCTCCTCCTCCTCCTCTTCCTGCTCTAATACACTGCTTCAGGCCAGTATAACACCAAAGGGTCATTTAATAGACCCATTGATGGGTCCTACAGGCGCATGCAGAATAATGGCATAATTATCATTTCTCTCTCTCACACACACACAATTACACACACACACACACACACACCACAGAAGACAGTTGTCTGGAAATTGAAGTGAAAATGAATGCAGACCGCACTACCATAAACTGTCCACATGCAGAGCAGCTCTTTGATATCAGCACGCAGCCCCGTCTATAAACACATACAAAATAAACCCTTCATCAAAGCACAGGATGTGCACTCTCTCTAGAAAGCACGTCTTCTGAATATCGGGCACGGAGAGACACACCCCACACTCCACTATTCCCGTGATGGAGAGCCCTTCCGTGTTCTCTTGACAGAGACAGACATGCAGACAGTTTGCTGTCGTCTGAAAAGGAGTGCTAGCCCTGCTGTGTTGGTGTCAAACCTGACAGAGGACTGACTTCCTGTGCTCAAAATATAACTACGGTTATTATATTATACGTTTTGTTTTGTCTATAGTGTGTGGTGACCACCAGTGGCTTTGTATTTGAGATACAATGGTTTCATATTGTCAACTTTATAGCTTTTAACTTTCAGCTCAGCTTACATAGACTCAGTCTGCTTACAAGCCACAGAAAATGCTGTTGAACAGTTGATGAAGGACATTTTTTTTTCAAAAAAACTCTGGATTGGACACACATTCACTAGGATTGATTGATGTCAAGGTAGGGAGAACCATAGGTCAGAAAACCAACTGAGAGACCAATCATAACGGGAAACATTGACCTACTCTTTAACGCCTATGAACTGTTTTTTTTTTTAGCTGTGGGCCTTTGCATGTAAAACATATTTTGCCTGTCACTGTTGCTGATGCCCACAGGTATGTGCACCCATGGCAACCTTGAACCGCCAACCCGAATTTAACCCCAGACCAACCAAACCAACAACTAAATGCTTCCTTCACTCTTCCTACTTTGGGTTGAGAGATTCGCAAGTGTCCCAATGACACTAACAGCAACACTTTTCATTCAAAATGTTCTTTTTCTCTGAAATTTCTGAAATATTTCCCAAATACTACAATACTACTTTCCTTCCAACACACTGGATTGTCATAAACTCGAGTGCATTTTCCAGTCGCCCTTCGCCACATATTTTGGATTGAATTTCAGTTTTCCATGCCTCAGCCATTGGCTGACTTTCTCATCAGGACGGCAGACAGCTGGAAACGGCCATGTTGAAACTAGAGACTGGCCGTTAATCCCATAGACATTGAATAATATTCATAGAATCTATTCGTATGTCTATGGTTATTCCAGATTGACTCTGATATGGTCCGGATCTGGCTCAGATGGGACTGGGAGCCATTCTACTCCAAAGACAGTCAGTCAGCCAGTCTACAAGGACGCCATAAAAGCGGACGGCTACAGAAATCCCCATCTCCTCTGGGTATGACAACTAAAAGAGGCGCTTTTGTTCCTGAGGGGGCGATGCTTTTGACTGTAGGTTAATGGGTCAAAACGGAATGCCCCTACGGCTACGGTTTAAACCAGCGGAAGTATTCACACACAACTCAAAAAAAGACAAACTCTTACTGACAAGAACACTGTAGCCTACATTATCGCCGTGCAACGCCGCGCTAGTTTTAGGCATGCCCGGCCCCGAAGGCGGGCAGACAGTTTTGGATACTATAGGCAGAAAATGCTGATTTATGAAACTGAGTTACATCACTAGGCTACTTCCAAAGTCAGACACACCCATTTACAACAGTTCCTGCAGAAAGGGGGGGGCTTGCGTCGCTGGTAGGGTCGCATCTCTGATTTACTAAAGAAAACTTAGTAGCAGGCTATGGTTCATACACAGTCAAAACGTTCTTAATGTGCATATGGTTAATACGCACACCTGGATATGTCTAAAGAGACGTCAGCCCACATAAACATACACACACACACACACACACACTCAAACGTGACACATCTGTTCATTTATTTATTGCAACCATCTAGACATGAATAACAAACTTGATACTAGCCTATATTCGCTTGAACAACTATCCATAGGGACCAGTCAGGCTACCAAAACTGTATTTCGCGTTGAAACACAATACATTTTTTTCCACACATCTCAAAAACCCCTCCTCCAAACAAATGAGAAACGTGTGATTGACCTAAATAGCGAAGGCTCATAGTAGCATCCATTCATTTATAGCTATACAACACTCACAATAAATCACGTAAATACAACATCAGTGTGATTAGTTGTGCATTCATCTTTTGATTAAATAAGTTATTTGAAGTGTCTATTTTTTATTTCAAATAGGCTAGTAGCGCCACGTTTTATGGCAAAGCCTCATGAAGTTGGTTAAAAAGCCCATCGCATACCATACAGAGTGAATTAATAAACTTTGTATATGAATGTTATTACCACTTCGCCGATAAGAAGCGTTCCTTTTCGGGATGTAACGAACTCTTTGCTCGGGAGAAGTGAGAAAATTGCATGGCGCGATCTCGTTGAGTCTGGAGTCTCGATGTCCCCCATTGCGCTGATGTAAAGTGAAGTGTCCCAATGAAAAAGTTTTACTCCTCTCCCTATGTCCTGCAGCTGACAGCACAGGGAGAGCGTAAGAAAAAAATACAGTTCAGCCGACGGCGTGGTTTTCCCTAAAGTGGAAACGGAAATAATGACAGCGCGGAAACGAACAGAGCACAAAAGAGCAACATCTGCATTCTGCAAATCTGGAGAGCGTTAACTTAGAAGAATGTGGGCGACTAGCCCCCTCGGGCAGGGGCTTTGTACTATCAGGACTAGAGCCAACATTACATTAAACAACTGCTCTTAAGCAGGCGTGCTGTAATTTCTGATGGTTGAAGATTAATGGACAGACGGGTTTAATAATATCAGGGGGAGCTGTGAGTTATCCATTACATGTCAAACCCTCCCAAACCCTCTAACCAAACAATACAGTACAAAGGCAGATGAAATACCAAGCAAACACAGCAGACTTGAGGTAAATTATGTCTCTGAATGTTTAATTTATGTTGCATCACATTCAAAGAGCATGTGACATTATTCCCTGTCCAGAACTTATTGAACTTTAAATACAGAGTGTGTTCTTTAGGTTCTACTCTTGTTGAAGATGATCTTCCGGACTTGTTGAACTTTAAAAACAGTGTGGGTTCTTTAGGTCCTCCTCGAGTTGAAGGTGATCTTCCGGACTTGTTGAACTTTAAAAACAGAGTGTGTTCTTCAGGTCCTCCTCGAGTTGAAGGTGATCTTCCGGACTTGTTGAACTTTAAAAACAGAGTGTGTTCTTCAGGTCCTCCTCTGGTTGAAGGTGATCTTCTGGTACAGCAGGAGACCATCAGCTCCCCACAGAATGGCTCCCATGAACCCCACTATCTGTAACCAAGCACAGAGGTCAAGAGTGAGCTCACCAGTCACCAGACTGCACAGAAGTTTCCGCTGAGATTTAAAGTGTAAGTGCACCCTACTGTTTGTTTGTTTATTTATTTCAAAGCTGTGAACTGAATGCTATTATGGACTTATGATGGAACATCAATGCTGGTGTTACTTTTGACAACATTCCCATTCTTATACTAAAATCTGCGTTTTATGGGTTGAAAATGGCTCAATACGCCACCTACTGGTTAAAACCATCCTCCACCATCCAACCATGCAAGGCCGAGGCTAGTAAACACTCAGCCCCTCCCCACCCTAAAAACCCACCCCTCAGCCCCTTGCCCACTCTCCACCCCCCAACCCCTCAGCCCCTTGCCCACTCTACACCCCCCCAACCCCTCAGCCCCTTGCCCACTCTCCACCCCCCAACCCCTCAGCCCCTTGCCCACTCTACACCCCCCCAACCCCTCAGCCCCTTGCCCACTCTCCACCCCCCCAACCCCTCAGCCCCTTGCCCACTCTCCACCCCCCCAACCCCTCAGCCCCTTGCCCACTCTCCACCCCCCCAACCCCTCAGCCCCTTGCCCACTCTCCACCCCCCCAACCCCTCAGCCCCTTGCCCACTCTCCACCCCCCCAACCCCTCAGCCCCTTGCCCACTCTCCACCCCCCCAACCCCTCAGCCCCTTGCCCACTCTCCACCCCCCCCCCCCCCCCCCCAGCCCCTTACTGACTCTTCAGCTAGTTTCAAAATTGCAGTGGGTGGAGTTGGGCTCTGAAGTGGGGGTGAATTTACACTGAAGCAAACACTACAATGCCCTGCTGACCACAAAGTAAAATCATGAAATGGGTCTTAGGAGATGTACTGAGGCTGGCCTGCAATCCACTCCACTCCACTACATGCTCTTCTGTTCATCAGATGGGGGCAGCATCACTCTGCTGCATCAGACTGTGTTAGCTACTCTATATGCATGTCTCAGATTTTAATGTTTGTGTAAAAAATAATGCCACATTACTCATCAAGATAATAAGTAAATAAACTGCAGGAGTGTATATGATATCAATTCTTTTAATACCGTGGAGTGATGATTATTAAGTGACATTTAGGTAAAAAGTGAATGACAGATCCACAGGTAATTTTAACACTGCTGTTTTATTACTACAATTGTATTCATTGCTCTCTCTCTCTCTCTATCTCTCTCTCTCACACACACACACACACACACACACACACACGCACACACGCACGCACGCATGCATGCACGCACGCACGCACTCTCACACACACACACACACGTACACTCACGCACTCTCACGCACACACACACAGTCTCTCTCTCACACACACTCTCTCACTCTCTCTCTCACCCCCACACTCTCTCGCTCTCTCTCTCTCTCTGTCACACACACACACTCTCACAGGTTCCTAGTCTCATTCATTCTATCTCACCAGACGGTGTGGTGGGCCACGGATTAGCATGCAGAGTTTTCCACGGACACCTTTGACCTCTCCCTCTGTCTCATCATGTGTCCTTGCATGCTCCCAACCATCCTCAATAGTCCCAGTGCCAGACAGAGTCAGATGTCACATGGCTGAATGACTACAGGCCTATGGCACCCCTCCCCTCCCCCCTAAGTGTCTGGAGAGACTAGTCATGGGACACATGAGGCGTGTCATGTCAGCCTCTGCCCACTGGCATCAGGTGGTGATTGAGGACATTTACATTTAGTCATTTAGCAGACGCCAAAGCGACTAACAAGGATGTATACACATTTTTACATTTTACACTGAAGGCACACTGCACATCAGGAGCAATTAGGGGTTCAGTGTCTTGCTCAAACAGCTTCGACAGGGAATCCAACTAACAACCATCTGATTACTAACGACTTCTCTACCTCCTGTACCACCTGTCGCCCCGGAGTATAGACTGACAGAAGATACAATATGGTGGGGATTGAGACTTAGAAGATACAATATGGTGGAGATTAAGGAGAATCGACTGACAGAAGATGCAATAGCTATTGAGCCAGGCTGCGTGTCAGTCTGGTTCACCGGCTGCACAAATGTGAACCAGCGAGGTCTTCAGAAAGCTGGGAAATCACGCCCACCTACGCCGATCTCACCACATCACCGGGGCCCACACCACAACACCCCACACAGCCACACCGCATGCACCTCTCCCACACCACACCACCTCCACCACACCACCTCCACCACACACCACACCATTCTAATGCCCCCCCCCCCCCCCCCACACACACACACACACACACAACCTTTAATAAGATCTATGAATACTGAACCATGTTTGCTCTACACACTTTGCACTGGACATGTACTGATAACTGTGTGTGTACAGACCGGCTGCCAATTTTATATCTATTTTTTATAACTATTTATTCTATTTAACTGTGACTATTAATTAGCACCTTTATCTGACATTTTGCATTATGTGGCTCAGGGAGATGTTTCGCTGTTAAAGATAATAAGGATAAAATAAAGATATATAATACAACAAAGATATTTGGGTCCATCTGATTGGTCTGCCATGAGACGTGTGTGTGTGTGTGTGTGTGTGTGTGTGTGTGTGGTGAAACACTCACCGCCCCAGCCGTAGTAGCCTTGAGTGTGTCCGTGGACAGAGCCACTACACTGACGATGGACATGAACACAGACGCAAAGCACGAGTTAAACACATCCTGGAGCAAGAGAAAGAAGCATTAAGATTGCATGATGTATAGAAATGGAATATTCAGGTACTGTATATGTCTGTGTCTAATTCTGACCTTTGCAGATATGAGTTTGTGTGATCGAGTCGTGCAGTGATTTTAACTACCGGTATGTGAGTTTACTTGCACCAGTCTTTGGACAATGTTTTGAATATCACAGCGGCTGTGTGGACGTTTAATATGGACCTGTGATGTAATATGAATTGTTATGGTTTTAACTGTTTAGATGCCAGGGGGAAAAGAGGGGCTGTATATGCACATCTAGGTGATGTATTCTAATCAAATCAACTTAACATACTGCTTATGCACATCCATATGATGGGATACTAATCAACTAAACCTACTGCTTGTGCACATCCAGATGATGGGATCCTAATCAACTGAACTAAACCTACTGCTGATGCACATCTCCTTACTATGAGGGGCCAGAAGAAGAAGGTGAGGGTCTTGTGGAGGTTGAACAGGTAGAGCAGGAGGAGTCCGCCGGTGATCAGGAGCTCTATCAGTGTGGCAGCGATGTACGGGGGCCTGGATGCCACCGCGTAGCACAGGAAAGCCACGAAAGCAACCGCCTGAAACACAACGACACCAAAACTTTTTTTTTTCGTTTCCTGTCCTTTGGGTTATGGTTAAGGTTACCCTGTGAGGTTCTTTATTTCTTTCTATCTTTCTTTCTTTTTGTTGAGTAGTAGTCTGTTGACAGAAGTCACAAAAACTGTAAAAAGTTATGGTACTAGTCACTCCAAACATTGTGTCAGGACACAAGAGTAAACTTACAAACACAGGAAGATGTAGTGTGCAAATACGGCATTATGAAACTCTTCATTGAACTACATATGTATGTAATGTATGTAATGTTTAGCAGTCTAACGGGACAGGTGCTTTCTCAAAGAGTGAAATTCATAAGCCCTACTGCCAAATGGAGAACAGCTGTGAACTCTAACTCTAACCACGCCAAATGTTCATTACAACCACACACATACATACCACTCTTTGCCTCAGACGTATGTTCGTTACAACCACACACACACACACACATACCACTCTTTGCCTCAGACGTATGTTCGTTACAATCACACACACACCCACACACACCACTCTCTGCCTCAGACGTATGTTCGTTAAAACCACACACACACACCACATGTACCCTTCCCCCTCTGTGCCTCAGACTTCCCACGCTTAACAGCCATTGAAGCTGAGGACACCTCACTGAATAGATCTGTTTCTCAGCTACTTTCAGGTGAAAGAATTGAGAGGGTATATATTCTACCAGTATGTAATCTATGTGTTACCACATCTTGGCAATGTGCTCCATATGGCAAGAAGAATGATAGTATGTCCTTCCTAGCAATATTAACTTCCTTTTTTTCATAGTGCATATTGTGTTGACATGTAAATTCATGCAGTTGAAAGGAAACAAAATACAAGGAAAGTACACTTATTTACAATTGCGAGAAATCCAATGTGGCGAGAAATCAATCTCACATTCTATTTCATTTCCTCATTTCCTATTCTGTCATCTCACTTCTGCTCTTAACCAAATATCCACCTCAACATTGCTATAGACACATGCATGAGTTTTTTTTATTTTTATAAAATTATTACTTTCCACAAACCAGAAGTATTTTATGTAAAATATGTGCCAAATACACCTTCTACATCAGGACTAGAGCTCCTGAGCAAAATAGACTCAGCTCGACTCTCGACTCACAATTTCAGCAATCTTCAGGCCTCCTCTCACAGACTTCAGGAAAGCAGCGTTGAGCTCAATGGTGGCTGAGCTGGGTTCCTCTTTGGCTGACATGTCTTCTGTCGAAGGGACTCTAAAAGCTTTGGGTCCCGAGTGTTCTGCACCGCAGCCAGCTTCCTGATGCTGCCTTAGTTTCAGGAAATGATGCTATGTTTGATGACAGTGTTTTATGTCTTTAAAACGATCCACTTTCACAATAGATGCACATGCACTTTAATGTGACGTACACGCAAAATATGTTATTAGTGTAAGTCATATAATTAATGTGATTATAATGATCACAAAGTCACAAAGCCTTGAACAGCCAAAACACCTAAAATATTCCCTTCATAGAAATAATATACATTCACATAGAACTCAAAGAGATCAAATTGGTACAGATATCATAAATAATCATAAATAATGTATTTATCATCATTGTGGAAGAGGTGGCAATGCATTTATTATTTTACAACAAAAACACAACATTGTTTAACTGAAGTATTTCAATGACATGAATCAAAACATCATGAGATGGTTAATCCACTAAACTACGACAGTAAATTGTCATAGAAATTGTCACAGTGAAATTCAATCGACACAGTCCGCACTTCTTCAAACACAAGTATTATCTGGATCTAGCCTGGAAAAGCTACTAGCATATATATCTTTTTAAAGACACTAGGTAATACATTTAAAACCTATTCCTTCTTACCAAATGTGAGATGTTATAATTTATGGATCCTGGGCAGAACATATGGCACCAGTGCTGTGTCCATTGTTGTCCCTGTACCCTGCTGCTCTGTGGATCTATGGTAGGGCAGTTGCTCCATTGGTTAGGTTAGGCCGTTAGGGTGTACGAGTATGTGCATGTGACAATGAGTGATGACACTGTGGGACTTCCCCAAACAACTGCACAAGGGATTTAACCTCTTTTCCTGCGTACAGTATAACTAAAATATGACCTACTGATGCAGTGGGGAGACTCAAATAGGAGGCAGGTGGTAGGATCCCACCCTCAACATTATTCTTTAGTCTTAGCTCTGACATACAATAGTTTACCGAGTCTAGCATCAAAATACGGTGTTCTGCAAACCTTTTTACAAATACAAATACTTTTTTTAAATGTTTAATTTAGTATTTATTTATACAAAATAAATACTTTTGTTACAGCATGCCTATAGCTTGCAGTGGCCTGTTGGAGGTCTGAGTAAACTACTCAAGCTTACAGGCAGCACAATGTTTATGGAGTCAGAACTTAGAACAGTTTCAAAATTCACAAATAAATGTCACACAATTAACAATGTATTTCCTGATTCACATACAAATAAAACACAATTCATGAATGTTAACGCTGTTACATTTCTTTACAGACATTCAAAAACCACTTGCCATTTGTGAACATCACAGCAATATGATTGTGGACTTTTGAGACACTTCCCTGACTTGGCTTGATGATGCCTACAAATGCGTTTTCCCCCAAAAGGACTTTCTCTGCAATCAATGACATCTCGCTTACAATGTCAGCCAATCATATGAACGTAAATTCGAAGGTAGCCTATGATTGAATCTGCGCAGCGCCCAGTTAAGTTGACTGCATATGTGGACTACACACATAACTGTTACATGTTATAAATGTTATGCACTACAAGAGTCAACCTGGAAATGCTCTCAACTAAACTCGGAAGTGCAAGGCCACGTGACTCGCCTTTAACTGTCAATGCTGCGACCCTGGGCTGATGGCTGAGATCCTTACGCGATGTGGATAACGTTGAAATCTATATTCGCGTTGAGGAGGTGTTCAACGAGAGCGTACACCTGTTTTGGAGTACGCTCAAACTCGATCGTTTGCGGCAAAACCCACCCTAAATGCCACAGTGCGGTCTTTGCACCTGCTGGGTTTCATAGCAACAGCGCACAGTGTGTGTCAAGTAAGTGCATAACTCTTTTTACAAAAAGACTCACACCATCGTTGCCCGTGCTGAAACGCCTACATTTGTAACAGTGTATCGCTATAATGCTATTTGTCAGACAAGTGAACGCGTTGGCTGAATTTCCGATACACTTTGATGCTACCTGCTGAACCGAAAGCGAACTATCCACCAAACGAGACATTTTGCCATTCTGCCCTTCATGTGAATTTCGTCTCTTTTGGAGCCTTCTTTTTAACCCTGCAGTGTCTTTCGTTAAAACGTGTAGGTCTTAACTTGCACAAGTGTCAGATTGTGTGTGACGAGTGGTTATCGTCATAGCTTAGCAACGGCGCTGTGTCCAGGCTTATCCCTACTTCTCTGCTTCCCTTTGCTTCCCAGCATAGCTTGCTGCTGACCTACGGTGTGTTCGAGGAAACCGCTTGTCTGATAATGTTGTCTCCTTCTCAAGGGAAATTGGTGCGAAATGGAGAGGAGAGGCCTACAGTGGTAAGCATTATGGTGTTTTCAAGGAACCCAATGAATGCATAGCTTCTTACAGTGATCCTATTAGTGATAACATTGTAACTGGCAACGATCGTATCAAATACTACTTCCAATATATATATTTTAATCGGATGGGGGATCTATTCTATTCACAATGGAATGCATGTTTACAGTTGATAACCACTGATGTCATTGTTTTTGATGCTACTAATAATTACAAGAGCACACATTAGAAACGAAACTAAGTTTGAAACTAAGATTTTCACTATCATATTTGTACCTCACCTTCTTTTAATTTCATTTCAGATTTGTATTGAGGGTAACATTGCCAGTGGAAAGACAACATGCTTGGAATACTTTAGCAAGACTGGCAACATCGAGGTACTGCAAACAAACAGAATGTAAATCGCATGAGACATGCTTTTTAAACTTTTATACTCATTATACTTTTGGGTGCTATGGTTTGTTGATGGAGACGCATCCTGCCAGTTATATGCAGGACATGTGGTGAATGTCATATAATTCACAGTTTCTTTACAATCGGAGTGGAAAACACAAACCATTAATCATTTTGAGTTTCCTACCTTTATTCTCTGTCCCTCTTTCTGTCTCGAGGTGCTGACTGAACCAGTGGCAAAATGGAGGAACGTTAGAGGACACAACCCTTTGGTAAGATTTGTTTTAGACAGGAATAGTGTAAGCTCTGAAGCTTTTTCTTTTGGTGTGACTTTACATGTCCATACAACATCCCATGTGTTTATTGTTTATTTGTCCTGACAACATCTCCTGTGTCTTCAAAACATCCCATATGTCCATACAACATCCCATGTGCCCATACAACATGGATGTAGTCAGTCTTGCTCAACATTTAATTGTGTGAAAAATCACTAATTAATTTTTTAGATAGTTTGCTCATCTCTCAGCAGTAAACACATGATGTTTGTTGAACAGACAGTGTGGACCTGAGGTCATTCACGTTAATGACTCCAGCTATACTCTCTCTATACAGTGTATCCTGTGTAGTTGATCTGTGCATGTATTGATAACTGCTCCAGCTATACTCTCTCTATATATCCTGTGTAGTTGGTCTGTGCACGTGTTGATAACTGACTCCATCCATACTCTCTATATATCATGTGTTGATAACTGACTCCAGCTATACTCTCTCTATATCCTGTGTAGTTGATCTGAGCATGTGTTGATAACTGCCCCTCCTTATACTCCCCTAGGGCTTGATGTATCAAGACCCGACCAGATGGGGCATCACCCTGCAGACATATGTGCAGCTGACCATGCTGGATAGACACCTGTCACCGATAGTAAGTAACAGTTGCAGCTCGCTGGATAGACACTTGTCACACCTGTCACAGATAGTAAGTACCAGTCGTAGCTCCTCCTATGCTGGATAGACACCTGTCACAGATAGTAAGTTCCAGTTGCAGCTCACTGGATAGACACCTGTCACACCTGTCACAGATGGTAAGTAACAGTTGTAGCTCACTATGCATGCTCTTATTAATCATGAAACCTTAATTAAAAAAATGCAAAATAAAAAGTCATAGGCAAACTGTAGGCTTTTGAAGGTACAAGAATTTTTATACTTGAACAAAAAGCACTTGGGAATGAAGGCTGGCTATTCATATATAGTCATGTATGGCAAGGAACAGACCATGAGGCCAAATTAAACTAGTGGAAAGTAGAACTAGTGCTGTCTGCAGTTAGCTCAGCTGCTGCATGGAACCTTGCACATCTGGATAATTCTCAGAACTGAACTTTTACTTCTTACTTGAGTTTTTTGTACTGGCTTCATTTGCCATTATGCTATTTATACCTTTGTTACTACTACTATAAATGTACCATGCCATTTGCCTTCATTGACTGTCAAAGGTTTATAATCCAAATCCCAGACTACACAGGCGGCTGTCGCACCCCCTGCACCCCTTCTTCCAGTGTCTATCTATAAACCATAGAGTGTGATCACAAGTTAATGAAGCGTCTATCTATATACCATAGAGTGTGATCACAATAATGACCAGAAAATGTCTGTGTTTTATGTGGCGGACAATGAAGGAGTTGGATGAGGAAGTGAGGATTGTGTGAGTGTGTGTGTGTAATTGTGTGTGTGTGTGTGTGTGTGAGTGTGAGTGTGAGTGTGAGAGTGAGAGTGTAGTGTGGGAGAGAGTGTGGGTGTGAGAGAAGCAAAGAATGGCCGATGAGGGAGGATGAGCGAGGACTGAGTGTGTCCCAGATTCTGTTCTTGTTATCTTATGTAACCTGATAGTCATTTCCTCTCCGTCTTTTCCCAGTCTGGTCCCGTGCGGATGATGGAGCGCTCCATATTCAGTGCCAAGTACATCTTTGTGGAAAACCTCTACAAAAGGTACACACACACACCATCACACTGACCAGAGCACAGTCCTCTGTCATGGATTCATATTACATATTGATGAATTACTGCTTTTATTGTTATTTATACTGCTCTGTCCCCCTCCTACACACACCTACTCACTCACTCACACACACACACACACACACTCACTCACTCACTCACTCACTCACTCACTCACTCACTCACTCACTCACTCACTCACTCACTCACTCACTCACTCACTCACTCACTCACTCACTCACTCACTCACTCACTCACTCACTCACTCACTCACTCACTCACTCACTCACTCACTCACTCACTCACTCACACACACACACACACACACACACACACACACACACACACACACACACAGACACAAACCCACACACACACACACAGACCCAATGCCCACATGGTTTGTGTGGTGTACTCACATACTAGCCATAACACCCTCATTTATGCACACACAAGCTTCATCTCAATATGGCTGTTCTCTTCTCTGTTTCAGTGGGAAGATGCCGGAGGTGGATTTTGCGGTCCTCAGTGAGTGGTTTGAGTGGATCACACAGAACATCGCACTTCCTGTCGACTTAATAGGTATTGAAACGTATTACGCTTCATAGCGTTATCTAAATGTTGTTTGTAAATGTTGACTGAAGGTATACATTTTTCTGAGGAGTGGAAGTGTGCAGCATGCTCTCGTAGGAGCGTCTTCACAGCCAACTATGCTAAGCTAATGAGTTACTCGTAGGGGCGTCTTCACAGCCAACTATGCTAAGCTAATGAGTTACTCGTAGGGGCGTCTTCACAGCCAACTATGCTAAGCTAATGATTAACTGAGAATGACACACTTTGGGGCTGTTTTTCCAAACAGAGAACATTCACAAGCACACTTAATGTGGAAACTGTAGACTATTGATTTTGTAATTATTGACTGTCCCTATCCTGCTGCAGTGTACCTGCAGACCACACCAGAGACGTGCTACGAGAGACTCCTGGAGAGGTGCAGAGAAGAGGAGAAGGTCATTCCAATGGTGAGATTGTCTTTCCCTCCTTTCCTTCTCCTCCCTTCCTAAGGACTTTGAGCTTCTGGGCTGTCTGTTAAGTTTAACTGACGTTGATTCATTGATTTGAAGATGTTGTGGTCACATGATCTGAAGTAGTAGCTCTGACCGCCTTTGTTTCTGTTGTTTCTGTGTTTATAAAGGAATACCTGGAGTCCATCCACCAGCTATATGAAGACTGGTTAATCAAACAAACCTCATTCAAAGTACCTGCTCCTGTTCTTGTGAGTAGCTCCCATGTGTTAAAGCTTTCACATCTATTACCCTGACACAGAAACACTGTCAATGTGGTCAAGGAAGTGACAGGTTGCTGACATCTATTCAATGTTAGAAAAGTAATATTAAAATGATATTAAAAGTAATATTAATAGAGTATTGTTGTTTTTGCTTTGACAATGGTCATAGGTTTCGTTCCAAAGTACTAGCACTAATATAATCTGAACATCCAGTGTTCTGTGAGTAGGTTTGAGTGAAATAATGCCTAAAACAGACCGCATTAATGTTATTAAAACTACCAATAATCCTCCTCACTGACCTGTGCGTTGTGGTTTAACAGGTCATACCAGCTGACCATAAATGTTATTCTTGATTAACTGAAGCTACCAATGATCCTCCTTACTGACCTTTGCCTTGTGGTTGAACAGGTCATACCAGCTGACCATGACCTTCAGAAGATGCTTCATCAGTACGAGGAGAACAAAGACAGGATCTTAGCAGCGCAGAGGACATGAATCCAGAAGGGGAACCTCAAAGACGGATCCGGTGCTCTAAATGGGTTCCCCTAAAGACGGATCCGGTGCTCTTAATGGGTTTTCCTAAAGACGGATCCGGTGCTCTTAAGGGGTTCCCCTAAAGACGGATCCGGTGCTCTTAATGGGTTCTCCTAAAGCAGGTCCGGTCAGCTCTGTAAAGAGGTATAGTTCTGCAGGTTCTGGTAAACTTTCTGTGCTGTGATTGGTCTAAATCAGATGTGCGAGCCAAGGCCTGGCTTAAGAGCTTACAAGAGCATACATCTCTAGGATTCATTCTCGGTTACACTGATTCTAAATCCATTCCCCACAAATGATGGTTGTGTGTGTGTTCCCCTCACAGAATTAAGCTCAGGCGTGGCGATCCCTGATCAGTGCGATTCTATCTCTGCACTGACAGTGGTTCCTTACTTGCTGCGTACTCAGATATAGTTTTAGCTTCAGTTCATGGTCACTGCTTGAATGAAGCCATTGTACTCTCTCTTAGAAAGATAGGGCAAGAAGAGCAAGAGGGGCATTCCTGATTATTGTGAAGATCACATAGTTTACTACTGACAAAAAAAAATGTAATACCAGGAAATGAATCCGAGCCACAGTCTGTTACCGTCTATGTTACTGCATTTGTTGTTAGTTTTTTTTTTTTTTATTATGTGTGCCCTTTACAAAGGACCAACTGGGCACATTTGAAAATAAAATCCATCTCCCGTTGTTATTTAAAGGAAATATTTATTCTCAATAAAATTGAATGTAAGGTTTTAATGTGGTCTCATATTTCTGTTCTCTATTTAATTCCTCATTATTCCTATTACTTGTTTCTGTTTGTTAATGTTGTAGGTGAGCAGTTGAATAAGCATGACCATACCTCACGGACACCACAAAAAGCCTTGACTTTATTAGCAAAAATGTCCTCTTATTATAAGCTAACAACAGCACAATAACATTTGTTTTTCCATTCTATTCATGGGAATCCGTCATAAAAAGACAATGAGTGCATATTTTGTCTTCAAATGAAGTAAGGCACATTCAGAAGCTTGTATCCCTCGAAACACTTTAAATAACACTTTCAAGCCCTGCCCGTTTTTTAACACAAGACACAAAATATGATGGCGACTAGAGTCAACAGAAAAAAAATTCCTTCACCTGAGAAACATTTCAAGAGTTTGTTTAAACAACATGATAATGGTCCTTTTGTGGCCTTCACACATGGAGTCACTGTTTCCAAAACAGAATGGCTACAACTGTGTCAAGCAGGTTTTTAGATTCTTTGCTTCTCTGAAGTTGGATGGAAGCAAACACACACACACACACACACACACACACACACACACACACACACAGCTTTCTGTGGCCAGTGAACTGTGTAACATCAGACATGATGTATGGACAGAACGGATTGAGAGTTCTCTACAAATCATGTTGTCTACATTTTGTTGCATGTAAGTAGGTAGTTCCCTTGGCAGGACAGAGGACAGAAATACACTGGCCCGATTCAAGTGCTTGGCACCTTTTTCATGGGCTGTTTTTCAGACAGGCAGGAGGACTTACTGGTAAAAAACACAGGTGAGTCGGCCCATCATAGTGCATGTCCAATGCACTTCGCTATGATGGCAGAAAGTACAGACAATGGGTGATGGGATGGGGAGAGTCAATTTCCCACCCACTTCCTGCAATCTAAAGAAAAATGATCCTCGCTGTGTAGCCTGTCAATCAGTCTGATTCAGTGTCACTTCTTCTCGTGTTCCACCAACGCGTCCACCAACACGTACGTCTGGAGGAGATCGTCTTCCGGCTGCTGGGCTGATCCCCTGATCCCCTCCACGCCCGGTTGCCCCAGAGGGTGGGCAGCAGCAGTGGGCAGACGCCCATCCAGAGGCTCCAGAAGTGGGCTGCACAGCCCAAGGGGGCTCGGGGGCATGTAGATAGAGCTGGGTGGCTCTTTGATGGTGTCTTCCCCCCCCGCGTGGAGCCCGTGGTGGACTGCATCTGGGCCAGCACAACTGCTGCAGCCAGAGATACTGCAGACGGGGAGCGGCGACGGGCTGCACAGGATGGGTTGGTGGAGGCTGTTGTCCTGGGGCTGTCCAGCAGGGGGTGCTGCAACAACAACAACATCAGCAGCGGCGGGCCTGTGGCAATCGTGGCAATCGTGGCAGTCCGTGGAGGGAGGCTGGACCTGCGCAGTTTCCTCAATGGGGTACTTCAGAGGCTCGTCCACGCTCATCTCGCCCACACACAGCTGGCTGATCCTGTTGCTTAACTCCAGTAGCCGGTCAGGACTGCTCACCACTCCCTCCTGGGCTGACCGATGCGTCACGCTCTGCACCGCTGCGTCGCGGTACAGGATCATGGAGGCGGGGCTGGAGCTGGCGACTAGAGGCTGTGGCTCCCGGATGTCGTCTGGGAGGCTGGGTCTGGGGAGGGGGTTGCCCGGGGCGATGGAGATGGAGGCGGCGGCCGGCGGCACCAGACTCTCTGTGTGGACAGAGAAGGACTGAGGGCCGCTCAGCTCGCTGGTGTGGGCGTAACTCCTCGCGGTCAAAACGTCGCCGTCGTCCCGAAGCCTGCCTCGGGCCTTGGTGCCGGGCATCGGATACGAGCCGCCCCGGTTGCTGCGGAATATGAGTTTCTGCCGGATGGCCAGGTCGGGGTAGTTCTTCCGCATCTCCTGGATGGAGCTGTATTCGCTCATGTCCGAGCCGGCGCTGTGTCTCCCGGACGGCCCAGGGGTGCCTGACACCCCCTCTGCCTCCAGCTGGCGAGGCTGGTGCCTCTCCGGCTCCCCTGCTGCCCTGACCGACCCCTCTGACGGGTTCGGTGCCTGTGCCACTGCAGGGTCAGCCAGGGGGAGGACATCAGGGAGAGGCTGGTCCTCCGCGTCCACTCCCGCGCTATCCACCCTGAGGCCATCATCGTCCGTTCCTGCCCCTGAGGTCTCCGCCCCAGGCTCCTCCTCCTCTGCGGTCCCACGGCTGTCATCGTGGCTTAGGGGTCCAGCCCTCCTCTGGAGGATCTCCAGGCACTCTGCATGGGCCCTCGGACCCATGGCCTCCAGGAGGTACTCGCACTCGACCCTGGCCAGGAAGAGCTCGAAGCCCATGGTCTTGGCCCGGTCGCGGTCAGCGCTCTGGGTGAGGCGGTACTCTGTGTCGGACTCAGGGTGGTATCCGATACTTTCGAGAATACCTCGTACAACATCGTTGGGGAGCACTGGTTGAATGCAGTAGACGAAAGGGCCTGTGAAAGTCTGATGGGGGAGTGTGTGGGTGAGTTATCTCACAGTATCATTGACACATTATCTCAGTATAGGTTTCATCAAGGTGCAGGTGAGTCATTATATCACATTTGTATTGTATTTGTATGTTACATTAGACTTCGCCTCTCAGCAATATTCAGCTAAGAGAAGGCAACACAACTTTCCTTTGTTACTTTCAGAACAGTCCTTAATATTAGACTGAGCCTAGTTTCACTTCTCCATTTGACACAAATATCCCCACGCTAAAAAACACATAACAATTGACCTACTTCTATCAATTGAGGGATAGGAACAAGACAATATCACGAACCCGGATATAGTTCGTATAGTATAAGTGACGTATAGTGTGTGTATATATAAATGTTCATATACGGTAGTATATAAGTGACAAATGAAGGACATGCCGAGAAGGGGGAAAAGGGGTCACTTGATGTGTTTACCTTGATGGTCTTTATCTCCTTCTTCCACGGAAACAGGAACAGGTTGACGCAAAGCGTTTCCAGCACTTCCGCGGCTTTTATGAAGACATTAAATACACCCCTACAGTCCCTCACACCGAGTCTGACGCACTCTAACGCGGTGTGATAGAAGTCAAAGGTTGTAAATCTCTCCTCTGGGTTTGACTCAGACAGTAATACGTACTTAGCCTTTTCGGTAACCTGCCGTTCTTTACAGACTTTCACGTTACCATGTTGCCAAACCTGGTCGTAGTACTTTAAGTAATCATCGAAGACCCCTTCACGTTCCGCTGGCGTTTGATCACCAATGCTGTTGGTCATGGTTGTAACGTTAACACGGTTCGAACAGACATACAGCCCGGCGCATGAACAACCAACTAGGAAGCGAAACCAAGCAGTGCGCAAATGGAAGCAAATCGCGTTTGCGATTGATCACATCATGCAGGTGGTAGGATAAGTCGAAGGCGGAAGCAGCTGAATGTCTGGTTGGTAATCTGTTGGCTGATGCCAAACAAAACAGAAAGACAAGAAATAAAGGTTGAAGGGGCTAGCAGCGCTATTAATGGTAATGCGCTATTAGGTCCTATGTTTAAAAAATAGCCCCTCAGCCGGCTTTTGATGTTACCCTCCTTCCCCTGGTTCCTTCGCGGCAAACAGCAGCCAAATCCTCTTCACATACATTTTAAAATACTAAATAAATCGCACAATGGTGAACTAAACCATACAGTGGCACCATGCGTAACGTTAAACGCGTGACGGGTTTCTTTGGAAAACGGCACACGCTAGAACACTCGGAACCAGAATTGTTGTCAGACAGTCCCAGTTGGCGCTGCTATAACACTGACGCCTAGTGAATATAGTACAAATTGCATTTCAATCCTTTTGGCGCAATACTCATTTTGTACGTTAGGTGGCGACTTCCTCCAGGGAATTATCAGCTCGTAGGCCCATGTTAAGAACTGACTACGGCTCTCTACCAATACTTACCACTCTCACCCAGCCTTAAGCTAAATATATTTAGAAATAATAGTTAAAAACACACACACAAATAGATAGATAGATAAATAAATAAATGTAGACAGTTGGATTCACCTTACCTTTGCGTCAAACATAGTGTTAAATCTAAGAGTTAATGCAATGTGTTATAGTTATGTTGCTTCAGGAGTTTAACATGGGATTCTTGTCTGTTAACTGAACTAAAGTGTGTGTTTTATGCCGTAGGCTTTTGCAGTAGCCATGTATCTATCTGATAAAGGTCATTTCAAAATTGGAAAAATATACAGTATATATGTATATTAGATTGTATTACAAAATGATGTTAGGGTGTCAGAAATAATAAATAGAGATTTAGATAGTTTTTCAAATTTGATTTTGTGGTCTTATTACATGTTGCCATTGAGACTTGCTTGCGAAACATTAAAAGATGCCATTTAAACCCATACATTTGAAAGACTAAACCGTGTTAGAGAAGCTTTCAGTGAGAATGGAAGGCATGGATAAGTACTCAAGTCTTTTCAATGGAAGGAAGTTGGCTGCTTTCCCATCTGGTCAGCTTCCATACAATGCAGACAATCACAGCAAACACAGACGTCTGAGACGGATGTCCTGTCTGTCTGTCTGTCTGTCTGTGTGTCTGTGTGTCTGTCTGTCTGTCTGTCTGTCTGTCTGTCTGTCTGTCTGTCTGTCTGTCTGTCTCTGTCTCTCTCTGTCTGTCTGTCTGCCTGTCGATCTGTCTGTCTATGTCTGTCTGTCTGTCTGTCTGTCTGTTTATTTCACTGTCCTCTTACATTCTGCCAAAAGCTCTCTTTACATAGTTACTGAACAAAGCTTGAAGTGTTAGAGACTTGTTTCTGACTACGTTTCTTGTTCCTACCAGCTGCAACATCACTCTCTCTCTCTCTCCCACCCTCCCTCTCTCCGACCCTCCCTCTCTCTCTCCCTCCCTCTTTCTCTCTCTCTCTCCCTCCTTCCCTCCCTCCCTCTTTCTCTCTCTTTCTCCCTTTCTCAATTTTCCTCCCTCTGTCTTTGGCAGCCTGCTGGTTCTCACCTGCTGAGAATGTGATTGATGCCTCTCACTATACAGACTTTATTTACAATTCTGACATCCAAAATGAAGAAGAGAGGAGAGTAAGGTCATAAACCAATGAATAATGATAGCTGCACATACACACACACACACACACACACACACACACACACACACACACACACACAATTCCCAATTTATTCTATTTCTGCTTATTTCTCACATTTAAATGTTTCAAATCATCCAACACATTTTAATACAAGACAAAAACAACGTGTTTTAAACGCAAAATGCAGCTTTTAGAGTTATTGATCTTGGCAGCAACAACTGCAATCAAACGTTTGAGATAACTGACAATAACTCTTATTACATCGCTGCGGAGGAATTTTGTGTGCTTTGGATCCTTGTCCTGCTGCACAACCCAACTGCGCTTGAGGTTTAGGTCACAAACTGATGGCCGGACACTCTCCTTCAGGACTTAATGGTTTCATCAATTATTGCAAGTCCCCCAGGTCCTGAAGCAGCAAAGCAGCTCCAGCCCATCACACTGCCACCACCGCGTTTGACTGTTGGTATGATGTTCTTATGGCTACGTAACCCTTTCCAGACTGATAGATGCCGATGACCGTTCTCTCATCTGTTCTTGAATTTATTAAGATCGCGGCGTCATTTTCTGCTTTTTCAGACCTTTTAGCCTACTTCACCCTGCCAGACAGGTTCTATTTAAGGGATGTTTAGATTACCAGGGCTGGCAGTAATCACGCCTGGGGGTCTAGTGAAATGGAACCAAATGATCAACTACATTTGGTTCATTGGTTGATTTAGTAACTAAGGGAGCATTTTTTCCCCCCCATAAACTTTTCCTTCAATAAATGATCATCATTTAAAAACTGTATTTTGTGTTTACTTGGGTTATGTTTGTCTAATATTAAAATTAGTTTTTATGATCTTAAATAGTTAAGTGTGACAAACATGCAAAAATAGAAGAAATCGGGAAAGGGGGCAAATACTATTGACAGCCCTGTAGATGCCGTATAGACTCACTAAGACTCAAAAACCGCTTAAACTATATTTCATCATCACCTTGCCTATAACCTATTGAGCAACAAGCAACAGTTTCCATCTCTTCCTTTCTATGCATGGAGTACGTGTGTGTGAGAGTGTGAGTGTGTGTGTGTGTGTGTGTGTGTGTGTGTCTGAATATCCCTGGCCATTTAGACCCGTAATGATATGCGTCTCTAAAGAGAGCTCGGGGCCGATTACCCACAATGCTGCAGTGGCAACAGATGAAATGAAGTCTTCCTCCAGTAAGAGGAGCGGTGTGCTGGGGCTGGGTGTAGGGGTGTGCTGGGGCTGGGTGTAGGGGTGTGTTGGGTGTAGGGGTGTGCTGGGTGTAGGGGTGTGCTGGGGCTGGGTGTAGGGGTGTGCTGGGGTTGGGTGTAGGGGTGTGCTGGGGCTGGGTGTAGGGGTGTGCTGGGTGTAGGGGTGTGTTGGGGCTGGGTGTAGGGGTGTGCTGGGTGTAGGGGTGTGCTGGGGCTGGGTGTAGGGGTGTGCTGGGGCTGGGTGTAGGGGTGTGTTGGGGCTGGGTGTAGGGGTGTGCTGGGTGTAGGGGTGTGCTGGGGCTGGGTGTAGGGGTGTGCTGGGGCTGGGTGTAGGGGTGTGCTGGGGCTGGGTGTAGGGGTGTGCTGGGTGTAGGGGTGTGTTGGGGCTGGGTGTAGGGGTGTGTTGGGGCTGGGTGTAGGGGTGTGTTGGGGCTGGGTGTGCTGGGGCTGGGTGTAGGGGTGTGCTGGGGCTGGGTGTATGGGTGTGTTGGGGCTGGGTGTAGGGGTGTGTTGGGGCTGGGTGTAGGGGTGTGCTGGGGCTGGGTGTAGGGGTGTGCTGGGTGTACGGGTGTGCTGGGTGTAGGGGTGTGTTGGGGCTGGGTGTAGGGGTGTGCTGGGTGTAGGGGTGTGCTGGGGCTGGGTGTAGGGGTGTGCTGGGGCTGGGTGTAGGGGTGTGTTGGGTGTAGGGGTGTGTTGGGGCTGGCTGTAGGGGTGTGTTGGGTGTAGGGGTGTGTTGGGGCTGGGTGTAGGGGTGTGCTGGGGCTGGGTGTAGGGGTGTGCTGGGGCTGGGTGTAGGGGTGTGCTGGGGCTGGGTGTAGGGGTGTGCTGGGGCTGGGTGTAGGGGTGTGCTGGGGCTGGGTGTAGTGGTGTGTTGGGGCTGGGTGTAGGGGTGTGCTGGGGCTGGGTGTAGGGGTGTGCTGGGGCTGGGTGTAGGGGTGTGCTGGGGCTGGGTGTAGGGGTGTGCTGGGGCTGGGTGTAGGGGTGTGCTGGGTGTAGGGGTGTGCTGGGGCTGGGTGTAGGGGTGTGCTGGGGCTGGGTGTAGGGGTGTGCTGGGGCTGGGTGTAGGGGTGTGCTGGGTGGAGCGGTGTGCTGGGTGTAGGGGTGTGCTGGTGACTGGGAAAGGGGGGTGTGGGGAGGGGCGCTGGGGGTAAGGGATCAAGCCATCTGCTCCTGCGGATCTCTAAACACACACACACTTCCATACACATAAACACTCATCCACACAACCACACACAAATCTACAAACATATAAGCACACACACACACACACATATCCTTCCATTCACATAAACACTCATGCACACAAACACAGACAAACATACAAACATACAAGCACACACACACACACACACACACATGCTACCTCCAGCAGACAGCAGGGGAGAGATGTCCACATCAGCCTGGGCGTGAGTAACCTTGCTGTAACAGTGGGAATAGCATGAAGGTAATGGAGTCCATCTGGAAGCTCTCACCTCACAGTCTGTGCAGGTAAATAACACACGGCTTCTGTTCGGTTCTGTTCCCACCGCATCCATCTGCCTGGTCATCGCTAGAGCCGATACAAGTCAGTCTCAGTGCAACCCTGCTCAAAAAGGACACATATGGCACCAGACAAACTGAAGCTAATTGGTTCATGTGTTTGATTTTTCCTATAATGCGAAAATGAGTGGATTCACACAGTACTTGGCCTTAGGGTAACATCTGCCAGATTGCTGAAGTAGTGTCTGGCAATGTAAGTGGTATGTCAAAGCACTGTATCAACAAAGAGACAGGTAAATCGTAGAAGTAATATTTTGTTTATTTTTCAGAATATAGGAAAGGAATGAAAGCTCTAATACAAAACATGAGAAATGTGTGTGTGTGTGTGACTGCATCCAAACGAGTCAGCATCACTTCAGACAGGTGACGGGTTACAATGGGAGGATGATGTACAGCTTACTTCACAACAGTTTACCGTGGGCTCACACACCCCAAGTGCTACAGTACTACAGTGGACTGAGGAGAACAGCTAACACACTGAAATGAAACAGACAATACTAGACTGTCGACCGCGTGAAAGGTCTGTCCCACCATAAGACTAGACCTGTTAGGTTGGTTTAATACAGACGTTTTGAAACATTTGTACACAGCTCAGGGCACTCATGAGATCCTGAAACTCTCTGGCTGCACTTTGTGATGTGATCAAAAGTTTCTGTATATCGATGAAGTAGCACTTTGTTAACTGGTAACTAGCTATCGGCAAACTAACTGGTAACTAGCTATCGGCAACCTGACCTGCCAGTGGAGGCCTACGCGTGTCCGGTTGCAGTTGCCACTCCTGACACCCTAGAGAACAGCTAATCATGGACGGCATCTGGGTAAGATCTGACTCAAAACCCACAACAGGTTCAGCCCTCATCTTCCATGGATGTCAACAGTCAACGCAGAAGACAGGTGATGTTTTTGTTGTAAATGTATCTGCAGTTTTATGTAGTGTTGTCGTGTGTGAGTCTTTATCCAAAAGTCTCTGTCATGGTGGGTTCTGAATCACACATGCCGCTGTGGAATTGACTGGAATGTGAATGTAGTTGATGGTAGTAGGTTGGTAACGGACAGACATGGTGAAATACGATATCCATGCTCCATTTCTCTACGCGCTAACACTAATGCTAGCGCTAACCTTGGCTGATTTCAGTCAGTTCCAAACGTGTCTTTCTAAACAGCAAGTGCAGGATTTACCTGTGGTGGACTAGTGGGTGCCAGCATTCACATATACATTGATTATTAGGATGAAACCATGAATGATTTTTGTTTGTCAAAAGGGAATTAATAGGATATTTTCAAGTGCTACAGGGAAGATTCAGTGGGACATTTTGCCTACCGCACTTCACATTACAGTGAAAACCACAGAGCTTTTCTTTAAACAAACAAACAAAAGAACTTTGTCTGGCAACAGCTACACACATTATTCAAGCTATACTAAATAAATAATCCTAGGCCATTTAATATTCATCTCTGTTTATAGTCTTTTTTTCTCTCACTTACACCAGTGATGCAATCATGCGTCAAATTTGTTTATAAAAAAATCCTGCGAGGATTAATGCTTGCTGTGAGGAAGCCAGCTCTGAGGGAGAGGTTGCACACAGAGGTAACACTGCAAACAGCTTGTGTGTCAATATTAAACATTAACACGTCCATGGATTTCATTTTAAACTCGTAGGGGTGGGAAGAGGAAATTGAATAGCTCCCTTAGTGGTCTCGCAGAACAAGGCCATGTACAAACACATTAAAACACAGAGGATGAAAATAATAAATAAATAAAATAAATAAAAATAAAATAAAATAAAATAAAATAAAATAAAATAAATAAATACATACACAAATTGCATTCAGTTAGAATTAAGAGTAGATCTGCAGTGTTCACGCGTCTAACAGTCATAATGCTGTGAAGAGGCACTATGTACAGTCACTGCTCTTCAGAATCACTGGAAGTCATGTCACTCTGAGGTCCGTTACGTGACACTGCCTTCGCTTGTGCTCTTTGTCACAGCAATTCTGTGCGGTTTCAGAAAACTAAAACTCGCTTTGGAAGCTTAGGTCAACAAAAACAGGGTTCAAGCATACAGATTAGTGTGTCCACGAGACTGAAATCATTGTACAGGGTTAGATAACACACGTGTGTGTGTGTGTGTGTGTGTGTGTGTGTGTGTGTGTGGCTTGTGAGAAAAAAGTAACAAAACAAAAAAAACACTTTAAACAGAAGACCTCTCATAGCAAAGACATTGGCGGTGAAGTGGAGATGCAGTGGCATTTGTTTACACTGTGGGCATGAAGGTCGTTGAATGCAGATTTCGTATTAATGTAATTATTTAATCGTCCTTTGGTCGAGAGATGTGGGGATGTGACGGCAGAAGCCCTTAGCACCAATTATGGTAAAGGTTATTAGAAGCCTGTCATCCATGGCTAGTTAGTTTCAAAATTGAATTACTATCAAAGACGTGCGACATACGTATCCCTGGCAGCTGTGACTATCACTGTCTCTGATAGGTCAGAGAGGAACAGTCAGGAAGAGATTTTTTGTATTTTTGTGATGACCAAACAATAGATGAATAAATATGAATAAAACATTGAAAAGAAAGTCTTGTGATTTTGACATGACTGAAATGGTGACAACACATTGATTGACTGAGCTAAAATAGGGATTAAAGCATTGGTTATATTTTTTTCTTAAAGTAATGGTAATTTCTTCACCGAAAAAGTGTTATAAGGAAAAATATACAAAATATATCTATATATATATATATGTATATATAAAAGTCATTCAAAGAAAACAAAAAACCTGATCAAAGAAATCCAAAAGTACCTCTATAAACGTGTTTTCTTAAAAACAAACCTCGCTATCTATTAAAACATGGCAAGCAGACAAGAGGCAGACAAAAACTACACACACAAATGTCTACAAAACAAGACTAAGTGAGAAGCTACTTTGTAATTAGTTTAGCTTTGTGGAATCCCCTATGCCAGTTATATCCCCATACTTATCTTCTTGCGTATCTAGATCAGTGTGGACCTGTGGACAGGGCATGAGTGGAGTCTTGTAGGGCCATATGTGGATCATCAGATCAAGTCACTGTGAGTGGATCGAAAACGATCGCAGTTGGAAAGTTATGCTGTTTAAACACTCCCCCCCCCCCCCCCCAGACACATCTAAGCACAGCCACAAACAAACACACACATGCACAAACTGAGACAGATACATATGCGCATACACACACACACACACACACACACACACACACACACACACACACACACACAGATACAGACACAGACACAGACACACACACACACACAT
>NC_137927.1:31607869-31612869 GCF_963457725.1 Sprattus sprattus
TTCTTAATGGTAAACACCAGTACTTCTGTGAACACCACACCTCAACTATACCTTATTGAAACAGCCCCATCTGAGGCCCCTGAGTGCCCCTGAGACAGGCCTTCCTCCTCTGAGCCTCCCCTTCCACCTCACTCCCACCATGCAACTACAGACTGCCACTGGTATGACCCCCATGGACTGACTGTGGGTATCTGACCCCCATGGACTGACTGTGGGTATCTGACCTCCATGGCCTGACTGTGGGTATCTGACCTCCATGGCCTGACTGTGGGTATCTGACCTCCATGGCCTGACTGTGGGTATCTGACCACCATGGCCTGACTGTGGGTATCTGACCCCCATGGCCTGAGTGTGGGTATCTGACCCCCATGGCCTGAGTGTGGGTATCTGACCACCATGGCCTGACTGTGGGTATCTGACCCCCATGGCCTGAGTGTGGGTATCTGATATCTGTTATGAAATGTCCTTCATTCCTTGGGCCTGAGTCTGGATGCTGTCCCACAGTGAGACCCTACATGAGAAGAACAGGAGCGAGCTAGCCAATCACATGCTCCCATCAGCACCACACAGGAGTGAGCTAGCCAATCACATGCTCCCATCAGCACCAGACAGGAGCGAGCTAGCCAATCACATGCTCCCATCAACACCACACAGGAGCGAGCTAGCCAATCACATGCTCCCATCAGCACCACACAGGAGCGAGCTAGCCAATCACATGCTCCCATCAACACCACAAAGGAGTGAGCTAGCCAATCACCTGCTCCCATCAACACCACACAGGAGGAGTTGGCCAATCACATGCTCCCATCAGCACCACACAGGAGCGAGCTAGCCAATCACATGCTCCCATCAGCACCACAAAGGAGTGAGCTAGCCAATCACATGCTCCCATCAGCACCACAAAGGAGTGAGCTAGCCAATCACATGCTCCCATCAGCAACTCACAGGAGCGAGCTAGCCAATCACCTGCTCCCATCAACACCACACAGGAGTGAGCTAGCCAATCACATGCTCCCATCAACACCACACAGGAGCGAGCTAGCCAATCACATGCTCCCATCAGCAACTCACAGGAGCGAGCTAGCCAATCACCTGCTCCCATCAACACCACACAGGAGTGAGCTAGCCAATCACATGCTCCCATCAGCACCACACAGGAGCGAGCTAGCCAATCACCTGCTCCCATCAACACCACACAGGAGGAGTTGGCCAATCACATGCTCCCATCAGCACCACACAGGAGCGAGCTAGCCAATCACATGCTCCCATCAACACCACACAGGAGCGAGCTAGCCAATCACCTGCTCCCATCAACACCACACACGTCCCTCTCAGCGTGGACCATGTGACCTGTCAGTGACACACAGATGATGGTGATGTCAGTGACTACAGGCAGTAGCCCTTCATGTCCTGTCGTGTTTCATTTAAGACTTCTACTGTCAAGCAAACACTGAGACCATTAGACAACAACACAATGTTGTCTAATCACTGCCAATTTGGCATGCCATGGACTGTATGAAGAGGCCTGGCGAAGGCAAGAGTTCTCTAATGACATCAAATATTGTAGAAGGTGGATACTTGCTTTGGTTTTAGTTTTGATTCATTTATTACAGCACTCAAGAATCCTTTCCCATGAAGTCAGTGGGCCGCTGGGTGTTTTAAGCCTCTGTTTGCCAATGGAGCACTGCACCGTCACACCGTCACAGTCTATGAGGACAACACTACACCGTCACAGTGTATGAGGACAACACTACACCGTCACACAGTCACAGTCTATGAGGGCAACACTACACCGTCACACAGTCACAGTCTATGAGGACAACACTACACCGTCACACCATCACAGTCACAGTCTATGAGGACATCACTACACAGTCACAGTCTATGAGGACAACACTGCATCGTCACACCATCACAGTCTATGAGGACAACACTACACCGTCACACCATCACAGTCACAGTCTATGAGGACAACACTACACCGTCACACCATCACAGTCAAAGTCTATGAGGACAACACTACACCGTCACACCATCACAGTCACAGTCTATGAGGACAACACTACACCGTTACAGTCTATGAGGACAACACTACATCGTCACACCATCACAGTCTATGAGGACATCACTACACCGTCACACCGTCTCCGCCACAGTGGATTAGGACAACACTGCACCGTCACAGTGTATGAGGACAACGCTCCACCGTCAGTGTATGAGGACAACGCTGAGCACTGTCACTTTCATGCAAACTCCATTACACGAGTGGCACTCTGACTCCTGAGTTTCCTCGAGATAGGAACATTAAGTTAATAGTTTCCTGCTGCTCTGTCACAGGCTGACGTGATCAAATTGGTTTTGTGATTAGCCGGAGTGATAGTGACACAGCCGTCTGGCAGGCCTGATGCATGTAATCTGATTTGCTGTTGGGTAACGGTGCAGTGTGTGGGCTCTGCGTGCGTGGTTAATAAACCCAAGCGATGCTGTGTGTATATACAGAACGGCGCACAGACAGAAACACTGTGACTGGAGGGTACTGAGTCAGCACTCGAATGAGAATGGAAGACAGTTTTTTTTTTCTTGAGAGGAAATGGAAGCCACATTACTGAAAACAATCCACTAATCCTTTAGAGCAGGAACACCATTTGGACATGTTAACAAGGTTAAAAACTTGATTTTCACCACAGGGAGTTCCACTTCTAACCTGAATAAAGATTCCATTACTATGGTGAACTGCAGTAATCTGAGGAACTATGAGGATTTCATTTCTATGGTAAAGCCAGGATTCAATTTGGATGAGAATCAAAACAACAGTGATGATTTTCTATGTAAGATGAGACAAGAAAGGTGGCTTATATTCTAAAATCTTTGGTTTGTGTACTTCAGACTAAAATATATCAAAATATATATAAAATATATCAAAAAAGTTATCAACTTTTGCACCAGCTAAAGGTTTAGCTAACTGTTAGCTAAAGAAGCTTACATGGTTCGTAACCCCACTTCAGCCACAGTACAACACATTTAAATGTTTATGGTAGAGCTATATATATATATTTATAACAGCCTGATATGCCTGCAAATACATTTCCCCAAGAACAGATTGTAATCATATTATGCATATAATGTAAATGCTTAAAATAGGTCCATTACTTCCATTTTTAATACAAGGACTGTCAAGCGATAAAAAAGTAAAAATCGAATTAATTACATGATTTGTTTTGAATGAATCTAAATTAATCAGATATATTACAAATCTGTGGGATTTGCCATTGTCATGAATTGACAAGCCTCGGCAGTGTGTCCCCACATTAATGGCAAACAACAGACACGTCAATTAACTTTATTTAACGAAGAGCACATTTTCTATATTCCTCATGAATCCATCTAATAATTTATTGATGACACGTACTCGGACTTAGGTAATGGGGAATCGACTACGTAGGACTGAACACTGAGCAACTTAGTCTCGAGGTTTAGTGACTGGACTCCAACACTACACCTATGAGACGGGGACTGTCTTGCTTTCACGCCCATAGACATGAATGACATGGCTCTATCTTTAGTATTCTAAAACCTTTGATGAAACAGTAATGGTCAGTTTATTTATATAAATATTAATATTAATAAATATTAATATATTCCCTTATTTAACTGTACCCACTGTCTACCGTTACATATTGCACACTGGAAACAGTAGTGAGTCCATTTTGTATGGTGGAGCCTTAGAAGGGTGACATCTGAATCCAGCGATAAACTTTAGACAATAGAACCACGAGGTGAATCAAAGGTCTTGGTGTTTATTTCTCACGTACGCCCGCAGGGAGCCAATTCCAAATCAAGGAGACAGGGTAAAGACTGGATATCAATGTACAGTATTACTTTTTATAAGTCAGCTATGGGAGGTCACAGGTCAATGGGGGTGTGTTACAGTTTAGAGGTGGGACAGGGGTTTGTGAGTGGGAGGGGAGGGGAGGTTACCCCACGGAAGCTTCCGGAAGGTCCACACACACAGGCACAAAGGCAACATTTAAAATAGGTGGTGTGTATTAAGTCACCCTGGCTGGAGAGGAAGTCTGGAAAGGTGCCAAGGACGATTTTGCATAGGCCACGTCTGAGGACCTCACCATGGGTGATCAATGCCCATGGCAAACACACACAGTGGAGAGCCTGCATGCTTGCAATGCACTTGTAAATATGTGAATCAATGGTAATATCAATTTCCATCAAGGGTGACATCTCTACTGTGCTTTACATAATTTACTCCACACTATCTATGGTACGTCAATCACACCACACTATCTATGGCATGTTAATCACACCACTCTATCTATGGTACGTCAATCACACCACACTATCTATGGTACGTCAATCACACCACACTGTCTATGGTAGGTCAATCCCACCACACTATCTATGGTACGTCAATCACACCACACTATCTATGATACGTCAATCACACCACACTATCTATGGCATGTCAATCACACCTCACTATCTATGGTACGTCACTCACACCACACTATCTATGGTATGTCAATCACACCACACTATCTATGGCATGTCAATCACACCACACTATCTATGGTATGTCACAGTGCTAAGGCATGGACTGTAAACCCAAGGAATAACTAACAGGAATGTCCCAGTGGTCTCACTCTCTAATGTGAGATGACGCTCCAACAACACTTGGAAGAGAAAACAAAATGACTGTTCTAAGGCCCAGAAATGTCGTCCTTCACTCTCTGCTGTCCTGGCTGTCTATAGCCATAATTCTGCTCTGTTCACCCTTTCAACCACTTCACTTCCTCTGAGGAGTGTCTGCTGTCTTTGCCTTCCCTCTCTTTGTTCGTGGTACCTCAGTGGTGGAATGACATACTTAGTGTGGTCTGTTGCACTTACAGCCTTGGTATATTTAACAAATATAATGTTGTTGTTGTTGTTGTTGTTATTATTATTTATTCATTGTTTTAAATTAAAATGTGTGTTTAAGACTGACATTT
>NC_137927.1:31617869-31622869 GCF_963457725.1 Sprattus sprattus
CCAGAGAAATGATAAATGATCTCTCGTTCTCTCTCGCCTCTATCCAGATCCCTTGATGTATATACGTCTGTCTGTTTTAGAACCACCTGAGTGCTGTTGTTTGTCTTAGCCTCCGTGTGTGTGTGAGGTAGACTGAGAGTGTTTTCCACTTTGCTTAAGTCCCCCCGCTCGCCCCATGAGAACCCCCTGCTACTCTCCCACTAGGGAACGTGTGTGTGTGTGTGTGTGTGTGTGTGTGTGTATGTGTGTGTGTGTGTGTGTGTGTGTGTGTGTGTGTGTGTGTGTGTGTGTTTGCTTAAGTCCCTTGAGAACCCCCTGCTACTCTCCCACTAGGGAACGTGTGTGTGTGTGTGTGTGTGTGTGTGTGTGTGTGTGTGTGTGTGTGTGTGTGTGTGTTTGCTTAAGTCCCTTGAGAACCCCCTGCTACTCTCCCACTAGGGAACGTGTGTGTGTGTGTGTGTGTGTGTGTGTGTGTGTGTGTGTGTGTCTGTGTCTGTGTCTGTGTGTGTGTGTGTGTGTGTGTGTGAGTGTGTGTGTGTTTGCTTAAGTCCCTTGAGAACCCACTGCTTCTCTCCCACTAGGCCTCTAGCCTGGGCTAAAAGCAAATTCATTAGCAAAACACATATGTGCACACACACACACACACACACACACACACGTTACTAAGACAAACAACTGCACACACAGATATGTACACACACACACACACATTCATTAGCAACCAAGACTGATAAAACACCCACCCAGGCCATCCCTGCCTGTGCGCGTGTGTGTGTGTGTGTGTGCCAGGCCTCCCCTGCTTCTGTTTGCCCCCTGAAGAGTTCCAGTCCAACACCTGCAGAGATCCGGAAGGCTCCGCGTCTCTCTCTGCCACACCAAACTTGAATCTTTCAGTCGCTTTAAACACGAGGTTACTTAAAACACTCATTCATGTGTGGGTAAAAATAATAAGAAGAAATGTTTTATCCACTTCCTGTGTCCTCTGGAAACATGAAGGCATGGGACTCTTTTCTGATTGCCTGTGATCATGAACTGACTGCCAGATGGGCTTCAAGCCACGAGCAACCAGCTACGGTCCTGATGAGAGGAACCAGCTACGGTACTGATGAGAGCATCCAGCTACGGTACTGATGAGAGCATCCAGCTACGGTCCTGATGAGAACAACCAGCTACGGTCCTGATGAGAGCAACCAGCTACGGTCCTGATGAGAGCATCAAGCTACGGTCCTGATGAGAGCATCAAGCTACGGTCCTGATGAGAGCAACCAGCTACGGTCCTGATGAGAGGCTGTGAGGATGTGAGCATGAGTGAGTGTGTATGTGTATATCTGTGTGTGTGTGTGTGTGTGTGTGTGTGTGTGTGAGCAACCAGCTACGGTCCTGATGAGAGGCTGTGACGATGTGAGCATGCATGAGATGATGTTCGCTGGCCGACTTGGAAGTGTTAGTGAGTGTTTCGGTTAAAGCTTTGCCTGCAAGAGTGGTTTTGTACAAGCATATAGTATATATGTATGCGTGTGTGTGAGTGCACGTGTGTGTATGTGTGTGTGAGTGCACGTGTGTGTATGTGTGTGTGAGTGCACGTGTGTGTATGTGTGTGTGCAAGGAATAATCCTATTTCCATTCAAGAGGTGACACTACTGAGGAACACTGTAGGAGACATGACAAGAAGACGACAGGTGAGGAGAAGGGAAAGAGGAGGAGATACAAGGAGAACATGAGGAGTACAACAGGGAAGAGAGGAGGAGAGAGCAGATAGACAAAAATGCAGGAGATGAAAGAAGGGGAGAAGACATCTGGAGGAGCAAAGAGGAGAGAACAGAAGTGAGAAAGAAGAGGAGAGGAGAAGAGGAGTGAGGCAAGGAGAGGTGAGGAGTGAGGAGAGGAGAGGAGAGAAGAGAATAGAATAGAGGAGAGCAGTGAGGAGAAGAGAAGAGGGCAGTGAGGAGAGGAGAGGAGAGCAGTGAGGAGAAGAGAAGAGGGCAGTGAGGAGAGGAGAGGAGAGCAGTGAGGAGAGGAGTGAGGAGAGGAGAGGAGAGGAGAGGAGAGGAGAGGAGAGGAGAGGAGAGGAGAAGAGAAGAGAAGAGAAGAGAAGAGAAGAGAAGAGAAGAGAAGAGAAGAGAAGAGAAGAGAGGAGAGCAGTGAGGATAGGAGAGGAGAGAAGTGAGGAACGGAGAGGAGAGGAGAGAAGAGGAGAGGAGAGGAGAGGAGAGGAGAGGAGAGGAGAGGAGAAGAGAGGAGAGGAGAGGATTGAGGAAAGGAAAGGAGAGGAGAGGAGAGGACTGCAGTGAGAGGAGAGGAGAGGAGAGGAGAGGAGAGGAGAGGAGAGGAGAGGAGAGGAGAGGAGAGAAGCATATGGTGTGTTGTAGTCATGACCTCTGGCAAAACTCTCTCCACAAAAGCTTCTGTCTTCCCTCCTCCCTCTTTGTATCACACTCTCCTTTTGTTCTCTCTCTCTCTCTGCAGCGTGTTCTCTCTCTCTCTCTCTCTCTCTCTCTCTCCCTCTCTGCAGCGTGTTCTCTCTCTCTCTATGCTGCATTGGAGGGCACTGTTCTACACGTGACACTGCTATTCTCCTCGCCCATGCAAACCAGTCTAGGAATGATAGGGAGAGCACAGGCAGACCTCTGGTGCAGTCTTGGTATCTGTACTGTGTGAGAACACAATGAACACATTCACCTTCGTGTGACTACATTCAAGCTGCCACGCTCATGATCAGGTCTGTGTCCAGAAGAGATGTAACAGTAGATGTTTAAAGATGTCCAATCGAGAGGGGCTGAATGTGAGCTACATCTTGAATAATGATGCGTTTGTGTGAATATGTTAACTGCATATTTCTCAGTTTCTGTGTATGTGTGTTTGTGTGTGTGTGTGTGTGTGTGTGTGTGTGTGTGTGTGTGTGTGTGTGTTCTGAATATGCATTGTAATACAGCCACATTTCTGGTTATGCCAACATGAATAATGTTAGTTTGTGTGCATACATGGATAGTGTGTGTGTGTTTGTGTGTGTGTATTTGTGTATATGTGTGAGTGTGTGTGTGTGTGTGTTTGGGTGTATGTGTGTGTGCATGTGTGTGTGTGTGTTTGTGTGTGTGTGTGAGTGTGTGTGTGTGTGTGTGTGTGTATATACACGTGTGTGTGTGCATGTGTGTGTGTGTGTTTGTGTGTGTGTGTGTGTGTGTACGTGTGTGTGCATGTGTGTGTGCATGTGTGTGTGTATGTGTGTGTGTGTACGTGTGTGTGTGTGTGTGTGTACGTGTGTGTGTGTGGTCGTCCTGCTCTAAGATGTGTGGAGCGTGAGAAGGGCACAGGCATGTGATGCGCGGCAGGTTGCCGTGGCCACAGATGGCACAGGGAAACACCACGGCCAGAGCGGGCACACACCCCGCTTACCTGTGGAGTGTGTGAGGGCCAAAGCTTCCGCAGGGAGAGATCTGGGCACCTCCCAGACACACACACACACACACACACACACACACACACACACACACACACACACACACACACACACACACACACACACACACACACACACACACACACACACACACACACACACACATACACACACACACACACACACACACACACACACACAGACAGTACATACATACAAGTACGTCATGAGCCATGAAGCATATAGTCACATACAAACATATACTGTACATATGTTTGGAAATTCAAAATTTAAGATATGCCTTCCACTGAGATAAAGCGTTGTAGCGCGTTTATAAATATAAATGTAGAGGTGTGTGTGTGTGTGTGTGTGTGTGTGTGTGCGTCCATACATTGAAATTTGCTCATGCACAAAATTCATCTGTGTGCTTCCAAACAACCGCGCCCCTCTCTCTCCAATGTCATGTAGTTCTTTTCCCTGTTGATGTATGACGCCCTACAGCAGTCCTCCTGAGGGAGCTTTGTTCTTTACAAGAAAAGAAAATACTTTTTGCCGAGTGTGAGTGTGCGCATGTGTGCGTGCGTGTGTGTGTGTGTGCCTCTGTAAGATGTTTGGGTGTCACTGAGAGTGTGCTGGTGTGTGTGTGTGTGTGTGTGTGTGTGTGTGTGTGCCCCTGTGAGATGTTTGGGAGTCACTAAGAGGGGGCTGGTGTGTGTGTGTGTGTGTGTGTGTGCGTGTGTGTGTGTGTGTGTGTGCCCCTGTGAGATGTTTGGGTGTCACTGAGAGTGTGCTGGTGTGTGTGTGTGTGTGTGTGTGTGTGTGTGTGTGTGTGTGTGTGCCCCTGTGAGATGTTTGGGAGTCACTAAGAGTGGGCTGGTGTGTGTCCCCAACACATCTCATCGTCCAGTTCTTCTCTGAGTTCTCTAGTCCAACCATATGTTTGCGTGTTTGTGTGTGTGTGTGTGTGTGTGTTTGCGTGTGACTGCAGATGATAATCGCACATTTTGAGTGTGACTGACTGCAGCACTCATCTCTGCTGTGCTACAACACGCTCCTCAATCTCTCCTCCTCCTCCATCTCTCCTCCTCCTGCTCCTCCATCTCTCCTCTTCCCCTTCCTCCATCTCTCCTCTTCCTCCATCTCTCCTCCCCCTCCTCCATCTCTCCTTCTCCTCCTCCATCTGTCCTCCTCCTCCTCCTCCATCTCTCCTCCTCCATCTGTCCTCCTCCTCCTCCATCTCTCCTCCTCCATCTCTCCTCCTCCTCCTCCTCCATCTCTCCTCTTTCTCCATCTCTCCTCCTCCTCCTCCTCCTCCATCTCTCCTCCTCCTCCTCCATCTCTCCTCCTCCTCCTCTCTTTTCCTGCTTTTTCATTTGTTTCTCTCTCTTCCTATTCCTCCCTGCCTCCATCACCTCTCCTCTTTTCTTCTCCCCCTCCTCTTCTATCCTTCTCTTCCTTTCATTTGCCCCTACTCTCCTCTCATCTCCTTTGCTCTCCTCTACTTCCCTCCTCTGTCCATACTTCAACCCGTCCCCCCCTCTACTTCACCTCTTCCTCTCCTTTCATCATCTTTTTTATTTTGTTCTCTTCTCTCTCTACCAGA
>NC_137927.1:31645369-31647869 GCF_963457725.1 Sprattus sprattus
AGTGGGGGGGGTGAGGGATGGGGGGGTCAGAGTAATGTCCGGAGACAGACACTCAGGTGGCGGCTGACTGGTCCGTGGAGATAAGCATCACACCTCTACAGCACGCTGGCCTGCAGCAGGCTCCCTACACTCTCTCTATCCTTCTTTCCTCTACTCTCCTCTCCTCCTTTCCTCTCCTCTCCTTTCTCCTCCTGTCCTCTGTACTCCTCTCCTCTCCTATCCTCTCCTTCTCTTCTCCTCTCCTTGGCTCTCCTTTCTCCTCCTGTCCTCTGTACTCCTCTCCTCTCCTCTCCTTCTCTTCTCCTCTCCTAACCTCTCCTCTCCTCCTCCCACTCCACATAATGACCAGCAGTGGTCTTCTCCTTTCACCAGGCCAGAGCAGGAAGCAGGGAAGTGGATACATGTGGACAATCCAAGAAAATCAAAGAATAAATGCAGGAATAAATGAATGAAAACAAAAATGCCAATAAAGGCTGAGAGAGAGAGAGGGAGAGAAATAGAGAAAGAGAGGGAGAGAGAGACAGGGAGAGGGCGAAGGAGAGTGAGAGAGAGAGGGAGAGAGAGGGAGAGAAATAGAGAAAGAGAGGGAGAGAGAGACAGGGAGAGGGCGAAGGAGAGTGAGAGAGAGGGAGAGAGAGGGAGAGAAAGTGAGGGAATGAGAGAGAGAGATGATAGACATATAGATTAGTAGATGCAAAAAAGGAAAGTGAGAGAGATGGAATGATAGACAGATATGATAGGTCGGCGGGTAGACAGATAATGAGAGAGAAAGCAAGAAAGAGCTACAGAGATGAAGAGCAACAGAGAGAGATGGAGAGATGGAGAGATGGAGAGATAGAGAGATGGGTAGATAGTGACAGCCCCCTCCTCCCAGTAGCTCTCTCTCTCTCTCTCTCTCTCTCTCTCTCTCTCTCTCTCTCTCTCTCTCTCCTCTCTCTCTCTCTCTCTCTCTCTCTCCAGTGAAAGCTGGTGTGGGCGTGATGAAGAGAGACACACAGGAAATGGGCCCTCAACAACACGGCCCAGATGATGGACACACACACACACTCACACACACACACACACACACACACACACACACACACACACACACACACACACACACACACACACACACACACACACGCACCAATTGCTCTTTCATCTTTCTTCATCCACGCTCACACATCTTTGGCCGAGCAATCCATTGTTGAGATGCGGTATGGCTGCGCTTGGTTGAGCAGCCATTGATCCTTTCTGCCCTGACAGGTCCTGCCCTCCCTCTGCCTTTCACCTCCACACAGCCTCCTCCTCCTCCTCCACACATCATCCACCTCCTCCTCCACACAGCCTCCTCCTCCTCCTCCACACATCCTCCACCTCCTCCTCCACACAGCCTCCTCCTCCTCCTCCTCCTCCACCTCCTCCTCCTCCACACATCCTCCACCTCCTCCTCCACACAGCCTCCTCCTCCTCCTCCTCCACCTCCTCCTCCACACAGCCTCCACACATCCTCCACCCTCCTCCTCCTCCTCCACACAGCCTCCTCCTCCTCCTCCACACATCCTCCACCTCTTCCTCCTCCTCCTGCTCCTCCTCCTGCTGCTCCTCTCAGGCCGCCTCTCATTCAGTTATCTATCTGTTCATCTATTTAATTATCTGTCTATTTTAATTTCTATTTTAATTCAATTCGATTTCATTTATATAGCGGCAAAACAATACAACTGTCTACTTAAAGCTTCGACACCACTGGTTCCTTTCTCATCAATCTGCTGTCTACCTTTAGGAAATCATTATGGCTATTTAATAGTCTACCTATAGGAAATCATTATAGCCATTTTAACAACTGGACAAGTATCCTGCTGTTCAGACTATATCGTTCAACAAAATGAGAGGAAATTATGAAACTGTCATTGAATCTGGTGAACTGATTCACTTAATCATTACTCCATGATGGAAAAAAAAACCTTAAAGAAAAAACCCACCAAACTGCCCTTGGTTGGATAAGCACATTGTCTGTATAATAAGATTTACACGATCAATTAGATAAGCACAATAGCTGTCTAGTTCTGTGCTGTGAGGTGTGGCGTACATCAGTGCAGTTCTCTAGCCCCACGTCTGCGTAAGCGGTGACCTTCCACAGAGGAAGCAGAGAAGAGCTGATATACACATCTGTCTGATACACACACACACACACACACACAGGCTACTCTTGACCACATCTAGAGCAGAGAAGAGCTAATATACTCATCTGTCTGATGCCAGATCTAGAGCAGAGAAGAGCTAGTCTGTCTGATACACACACACACACACACACACACACACACACACACACACACACACACACACACACACACACACACAGGCTACTCTTGACCAGATCTAGAGCAGAGAAGAGCTAATATACTCATCTGTCTATTGCCACATCTAGAGCAGAGAAGAGCTAATATACTCATCTGTCTATTGCCACATCTAGAGCAGAGAAGAGCTAATATACTCATCTGTCTATTGCCACATCTAG
>NC_137927.1:31652869-31657869 GCF_963457725.1 Sprattus sprattus
GCGTGTGTGTGTGTGTGTGTGTGTGTGTGTGTGTGTGTGTGTGTGTGTGTGTGTGTGTGTGTGTGCGTGTGTAGGATTTACAGGACAATTAACACCTATCCGTGCCCCTGAGTAAAGCATAATAAAAGAGGCCGCTGTTTAGGTTTGTGAACATCTCTATTAGGGCCTAAGTCCACTTACTGAGGCCTTAGTCCACTCACAGAGGCTGGTGGGGCCCCTCTTCCTCTGAGCTGGGAGGTATTAGTGAGGAGACGCACCGGTCTGAGCTGGGAGGTATTAGTGAGGAGACGCACCGGTTTGAGCTGGGAGGTATTAGTGAGGAGACGCACCGGTCTGAGCTGGGAGGTATTAGTGAGGAGACGCACCGGTGCTCCAACAATCCCGGCACTAACGGTGTGGAAAATGAAGCTCCTGACCTCCCTCCGAGGGGCACTGCAGAACAAAACCTCCAGAAAATTAGCTGTGATTAGTCGCGGCCCACCGCAGTCGAGGTGTGATAAGCCCGCTGTGACCGACCGCCTGCTCCCACAGGTGAGGAACAAAACACACACACACACACACACACACACACACACACACACACAAACACACACGCACACACACACACACAAACACACACGCTAGCTCCCACAGGTGAGGAAGAGCGCTAATGCCATCGCCGCCACGGCCACCGCCACCATCACAGGACCAATCACAGCTGAGATGGAAAATGAGTCATGCCCAGTCAAGGTCTGCTGGTCTCTATAAAGGGCCACAGCCTGTTGCTCGCATTGGTAACCTTAGAAAGACAGCCGTGAAAAGGTCAAAGTAATAGCTCTTATCTCCGAGGTCAAAGATGTTGTTTCTGCGGCAGAGCAGAAGGGGGATATGTTCAACCGCTTGGACGCGGTGAAGCTGAAGTCTCTCAAGAGTATTGACCTGCTGCCATTCCCTACAGACTCTCTCTTTTGCAATACACTTGCCCATCATGTGACACAGGAGCTGAAATTGAATGAGGTATGAGGGTTTTGAGTGGCTTCTTGGCTTCTTGAGAGTAGATTAGCAAACATTTAGAGACCTTCCTGTTAAGCTAAGAGCTAGACTGTAAGTAATAGTTTAGCTGGAGAAGGTAAGTGCTACACTATAAGTAATAGTTTAGCTGGAGAAGCTAAGTGCATGAGGGGAAGGGGGAGATACACACATTGGTGATGTCACAATGGGACCTCGTGCAGCAGGGTGAAGGGATGAAGGGATGAAGGGAGTGGGAGAGAGGGAAGAGAAGAGCGAGTGAAGTACTGAGAGAAGGAGATAAATGAGCACAGGGAGCAGCACTTTACTCAAAACAATCTCCTCCCTTGAAACACGCAGGAACCAAATATCCCAGAGCACTTGGCTTTGAAGGGCAAATAGAGCAAGCCCAGCCCAGCCCAGCCCAGCCCAGTCAAGCCCAGCCCAGTCCAGCCCAGCCCAGCCCAGCCCAGTCCAGCCCAGCCCAGCCCAGCCCAGTCCAGCCCAGCCCAGCCCAGCCCAGCCCAGCCCAGCCCAGCTCAGCCCAGTCCAGCCCAGCCCAGCCCAGCCCAGCTCAGCAAAGCCCAGTCAAGCCCAGATCCTAAAATGGCAATGTGATCAGACGGAAATGTTCATGTGTCTGACATGACATTGACAATGCTATTATTACACCAACTTGCTTTTAAAATAGTTCTGCTATGCTTGCTTTGCGTATCTTCTCCTAGCATTCACAGTTTCTCCATCAGCATCACAGGCAGCATCACTAGGGCCTGATATCAGCATCACTATATCAGCATCACTAGGGCCTGATATCAGCATCACAGAAAGCATCACTAGGGCCTGATATCAGCATCACTATATCAGCATCACTAGGGCCTGATATGAGCATCACTATATCAGCATCACTAGGGCCTGATATCAGCATCACTATATCAGCATAACTAGGGCCTGATATCAGCATCACTAGGGCCTGATATCAGCATTACTAGGGCCTGATATCAGCATCATTAGGGCTGATATCAGCATCATTAGGGCTGATATCAGCATCACTAGCGCCTGATATTAGCATCACTAGCGCCTGATATCAGCATTTCTAGAGTGATAACCCCTCAGGTCTCACTCACATTCTCACTTTTTTAATCCTGCAACATCTACAGTACATGAACATTTTTGCACGACTCTGACTTAAGGGCAAACTTATTTCTACCATAGGCGATGCACCATACACTTCACCTATGCCTGTGAGGTCAGCAGGCGTCATCTGTTCATTCTGCACTCTTTTCTTCCATGAGGTTGTAGTGTCTGTGTTTAGGCTGTCATTCCCCACATCGTTTAACCCAGATTAGGGGAACAAATGGGAGCAGGTACCCGAGCAGGCTGGCCTCAGCAGCCCCTAAACAGGCGAGCAGGCAGGGGATTAAGGGAGGGGCTCGCTGTATTACCCAGACCTCTGGGGCTTTAATGGGTCAGGATGAGCAGAAGCTGAGCCCATTTCTGCGGCATTTGCCAGCGTTGATCCCACTCTCGCTGTCAGGGCTGGCAGTGTGAGCCACCAGGATGAAAGTGCAATGATACATACACACACACACACACACACACACACACACACACACACACACACACACACACACACACACAGACACACACACACACACACACACACACACACACACACACACACACACACACACACACAGACCCTACACACACATGCATACACACACCGACCCCACAAACAGACGCACGTTCACAGATGTCTCTCCTCCCCCAACCTTCACCACCATCACCACCGATCCCCCATCCCACATTCCCTTCTGAGATTAAACAGACTCTAATGGAGTCTGCTGCCCTGTGACACAACCCCACAACCCCACCCTCAGCGTCTCCACAACCCCACAACCTCACCTGCACCATCTCTACAACCCCACAGCCTCACCTCCAGTGTCTCAACAACCCCACAACCTCACCTCCAGTGTCTCCACAACCTCACCTCCAGTGTCTCTACAACCCCACAACCTCACCTCCACCATCTCTACAACCTCACCTCCAGTGTCTCCACAACACTGCAACCTCACCTCCAGCTCTACAACCCCACAACCTCACTTCTAGCATCTCCACAACCCCACAACCTCACCCCAAGCGTCTCCACAACCCCACAACCTCACCCCCAGCGTCTCTACAACCTCACCTCCAGTGTCTCCACAACCTCACCTCCAGTGTCTCCACAACCTCACCCCTAGCGTCTCCACAACCTCACCTCTAACATCTCCACAACCTCACCTCACCTCATGGGTCTGGTTGAAAGGCCGCTGGGGCAGAATGAAGGGTGGTCCATGGGGCTGGTTGAAAGGCTAACAAATCCAATACGAAAAGTCAGTGCTGTCAGTAGTGAATTTCTGCTCACACTTACTGAACTCATCACCTGTAGAACCAGCATGTAATGACTCATACATGACACCAATATCTAGATCCTAACGAAGAGAAATGCCACATTTTGACACTGAGTTGCCCATAATTACCAACCAGACCAAAAAAAGCCTGAAATGTCTCTCCTTTTGCCCACTGTTTCATCAGCCGCTCCTACCCACTGTACTTTCCCATAACGACAATTAATAGGGCCTATTAGGACAGCCTGGCCGCTAATTGCAGAGAAAATAGCTTTTCCAGAGAGAGGCCCAGGACGCCTCACCTGACACCTGCCAGTGCAGCACGCCACCTGCACCTCCATCTTTGATTTATTGATTTATTTCCTCAACAGCCATTTCCTCTGGTCTAGAGGCGGCCTACACACAAACAACTCATGAATATGAATGACAGCGGAACGTAGATAGTATTGGTAAGCAATCCATTTATATAATGTGTATGCCTCTCTCCTCTTCTCCCCCCCATCTATCTATATAACTCTATGTCTGTCGGTCTGTATGTCTGTCCATCTGTCGGTCTGTCTGTCTGTCTGTTAGCCTAAACAAAATGAGCTGATGATTATCGATTTAGATGGATATGCATTTGTATATGAATGAGTAAGTGTGTGAGTTTGTTTTTCACGTGAGTATGTGCGATGATGGGAATCTTTAAAAGAGCTTTTTCACTTTGATTTCCATAATTCATAGATGTGCTGGCAGAGAGATTGGTTTCTATGTGTGCCGCTGCTATTGTATGAAGGGAGATCATCTGCGCACTGAACTGGAACAGGGCCATTTCAATTTCTTTTTTCTTTTTCTCTCCACCAAAACCCCGCTGCCCTGATTGGCTGAGACTCCAGCAGTCAGAGAGAGAGAAATGTGATGACAGTTTTCTCCTTTTTCCTCATTTTTAATGACTCTTTTTGTTTTACACTACAAATGAGTAATTAGAAGTAATCACAGTACATCTAATTGTACTAATGTAATTTCACACTGTGTAATTGCATCAGTTCAATTACAGAATCATATCCAGTAAAGGTTAAAGGCAGATTTTAATCAACTGTCTCCAGCACTGAAAAACAAAAGCAAACCTGCCAGCTTTCTTGTCCTCTCTTTGACAAGAATCCAGAGATATAGAGATTGCAAAAGACACGGGCCCGTAAGCATTTTATCTTACCTCTAACACTACTTCTAAGTCACATTAAAAGTATCTAACTAAGTGTTTTCTGCTAAATCCAATCCAAGTCTGCTGAAACCAACCTTTACTAAGGAAAAGCAAGATCTCGTTAGCTAAGACTCCATTGGATTGGCTGACGTCAACTCTCCTGCACGAGCTTTCTTGCAAAGACCTCAGTGATTGGTTGATAAGTGTGTTACTGTAGAGAGTCAGTGATTGGCTGATAAGCGACGGGTCTGTGCCGATGACATAGTGTGACTTAGCAGTGACTCACTGTAGCCCTAGTGGTGCTGGGAGATACTGTGTGAATCCTGCCTCCGACACTTAGTCACACACACACACACACACACACACACACACACACACACACACACACACACACACACACACACACACAGCACACACACACACCAACAAGGGGGTTAGATGCCTGG
>NC_137927.1:31670369-31672869 GCF_963457725.1 Sprattus sprattus
TGTAAGAAGAATGTGTGTACTGAGGTAGAAAATGATCCAGAGATCACTCACATGCTTTGGAGTAGTTCCTGACCACTTCTACGGTGTCTGAGGCGCCACAGACCTGACGAAGACTTGGAACAGACAACGCTGGAGGAGAAAAACGATGAGAGAGAGTGAACGAGAGGAAGCAAAAGAGGTAGACTGTGAGGGTGAGAGGGTGTGTGTGTGTGTGTGTGTGTGTGAGAGAGAGAAATAAAGAGTGAGAGAGAGAGAGAGAGAGAGAGAGAGAGAGAGAGAAGCATTCATCTAATTTTGCAGCTCTGTCAAGTTTATTTTATCTTGACTTGACTCAGGACCGTTGGTGCCCGGGCAAAGGGATTATTGCCAGTCTGTGGCTAGGCTGGCTGGGGCAGACACGTGTATTGGGGGATGTAAGACTATCGCCACAGCCATTATATGGCTGTTTTTTTTTATTTCAGATAGCAATAGCCTGCTACGGATACCACCACCTACTCACCAGATGATGTAATTTGTATTGATCCAGGTTACAGAGTGATGTGAAAGGCTTACAGACAGCCGGGATTTTCAGGCTATCCCACTGCTCTGTGTGTGTGTCATTCCGATTCAGACACATCAAACTCCCATGTCATAACAGGACATTATTGCTGCTACCTCTGCTAAAATAAGAACTCTAGTGAGTTTGAAGCACTGTGGGGGGAGGACAGGACATTCCCTCGCGGGGACAACACGGAGATGCATCTGGTCAGTTATGTAACATATTTGGGGCAAGTTTTAGAGATACTCGGTTGAAGGTCGAAACAGGCTCTGAATATCAACACTCCGCCAGAGCACGAACCATGTAAACACACAGAGGAGTGTTTTATAACACAAACCCCTTTACACCCTTAGGCAGACGTCTAATGCCATCTCTGTCACACAATCTGTAACCATAAAATCATTAGCAGCCTAAAGCCTGACTTCAACCAGCGCAAAGTGTACTGTCTACATTGAAATTACCCACAGGAATCGCATTGGCCTATAAATGCAAAAACAGCCAGAGGCGAAGCGATATTTCAAAAAGTGAAGTTTAGGGCATATCTCTGATGGAAGCCGTTGGATTAACTAGGTGCTCCCTTGAGGCAGGTGGTGGGCACTCTTTTGGCGCCAGCATCCACTCTCCTCATCAATCTCTGACTAGAGCTAGGTGTGTGTGTGTGTGTGTGTGTGTGTGTGTGTGTGTGTGTGTGTGTGTGTGTGTGTGTGTGTGTGTGTGTGTGTGTGTGTCTCTGTCCAAGTGAGTTTGATAGCTAGATTTTGGCCTCTTTTACCTTTGTCATTAATCGCACGGCCTCCATTATAAACAAATGAATGGCCTTAACCTGCTAATTACTGTTATTAATGGCAAAGCTAGCTGCACTGTGCCGAAAGGATCATATCACAAACCTTTTTTTAGAGTGAAATGGACGTAGCCTGAACAAAAATGTGTACTCTCTGACAAAATAGGGGTGACACATGGTGAACTCAGACTGCTTAAGGCAGTCGAAGATGCACTTTTACACTTCAAATCAGAGAGAGAGAGGAGAGACTGAGCAATATCAACAGTTCAGTTTACCCTATCAGGGCTATAAAACATATAGCCTACATTTGTTGCATCGTATTCACACTGTGGAAGTGAATATTTCTACTTACCCGCCAGTAAACAGATTGAAAATATCCCCATGCGATTTGTAAGTGTTGTCCTTCAGATTTCACCGCCAAAGTCTTACGATAAGCAAATTATCCTGCATCCCGTAATTGGGAAATTACACCTCCCGACGTGAAATGAATGATCGGGCATTCCAGTTTACATACAATGATTCATGCTTCCGGTATTACCCTGTGAATTCTTCGGCCGTCCAAAATCTCTCGGATCGTTTACGATAGCAGAGCGAGGACATAACGCGCCCGCCTAAATGAAGGCGCATCTCCGCACGTTTGGGTTCGCGAGGAGTTATCCCTGATGCCGTATCCCTGATGCCCACTCAGGACCGCCGTTAATAAACGCAATATGCAGCTTTCGGAAGAAGGGAGGGAGAGAGACATAACATCTGCTTCACTGCGGACGTCTCAGACATTGTTCGCAGGCATGCAGTTAACTGTGTGGCAGTTTTAATGCCATCATAGACGCAGTTTTAATGCCATCATATTTCATTCAGATGGCATGCGGTCAGGTGGTGAACTGCCAGCAGCACAGACGAATGTTTGCAAACACAGGGATCCGTTTCATGTCCCATGGATCCTCGTTGCCCTGCTCTCTGTAGAGATTGTAGGAATAACAGAATTCCCAAATCTTCCTAAATTTCCCTCGGGATTAATACAGTATCCATCTATCTATCTATCTATCTATCTATCTATCTAGAATAACCTTGTCTAATAGAGAGAAACAATGTGTAAGACAACACCATTCTTCACTTGAACCCAGTTTTTGGTATCCTCCTATCTATCTATCTATCTATCTATCTGTCTATCTATCTATCTA
>NC_137927.1:31680369-31700369 GCF_963457725.1 Sprattus sprattus
GCATACACACACACAGAGACATACAGAAACAGATACACGCACGCACACGCACACACAGACACACACAAACACACACAAACACACACACACACACACACACACACACACACACACACACACACACACACACACACACACACTTACACACACACACACGCACACACATTCCTCATAATCACAAAAAAGCAACCATTCAAATAAATACTACTTTGAGAGCATGGGCTATTCTGTCAGTAAAGAAGGCAGTATGTCATGTTTTTATTAGTTGTGTTCACTTGAATGAACCTTTTGTAGTGATGTCATTGTTCATTGATGTTGTAACTGATGTCAAAAAGAAGAGACTGTGATTAAACAGGCAGGAAAACAGACATGTGTCTTTTTATACAAACTATGTCTTTATATACTGGGGCCGAAGAAACTTCAAGGAAAAGATTTTTTTATTTTCTTTTAAATACTGCCCTCTGCTGGATTTTGTGATTACTGCAATGCCTTCATGCCTCAATACCTTAGACTTAGATTTGATGCGCAGCCAGAACTCCAGAAACGGCGCATGTCAGTGTCACCACGGACACCGATATTGGACGTGAGCATGCTGTAGAGTTCAGAGACGCCTGTGACCTGTCATATACGTCCGGATAAAAGTCAGGTCTTCACCTTGGACCTGTTCTGTGAAAAAGCTGACTGCTCTTTATGCGTTATCTTCCAGTCCCCCTCTCTGGAACGGTGATCTTTTCAAAGACTGTTCTAGCTAGAACATTATTGCATACATGTTTACATTGTAGCGCTGTGGATCTGATTTTGGGTCCTTTTGTTTTCTGCATTTTGTTGGATCTTTAATAATGCAATTTCTGCAAGCTGCAAGTTGCTATTTGTGCAACAACCGCATCCTACAATATAATCTGTAACCTCGTTCTAATACAAATTAAAATAACAATAAGTTGATATGAGGTTTTGATACTTTAAAAAAAGGTTTTGTTAGTGTTCACAAATGCAATATCCAATTGTGTTCTCTTGTGCTCTCTGGTGGTTGATGTGGGGAACGCAATGAGGAATTGCATTCATGTTTTGAGATCTGAAATCCTGCCAATCACAACAGTAAACTGATCCAGGCCTTTGTCATCAGTTTTTACATCACGGGGAAATTTGGCAAAGGAAAAATGCAGTTCCACAAACAGAACTAAAGAGTCTGTGTACAGAGGGAAAATGAAAATATTGAATTAAGATCTCATTTATTTTTCTTCATATACATAAGACAAAACTCTTCAGAGAGCACCTCCCTTCCTAACTTGCACTTACAGTAGTTACATTGCTGCACTTTTTTTCTTTTTCTTAAAATAGTATTTATTGTGACACTAGGGGCCCTATCTTGCCGATCAGAAACGCAAGTAGGACGGCGCCAAGCGCAAGTAGCTGTGTGGGCGGCTCTATGGCGCAGTTGCTATTTTAACGGCGGAAAAAACACACTTGCGTCCAGCGCAAGTGTCAAAAGGGTTGGTCCAAAGGAGGTTACTCAGCCATAGGTGTGGTTTGGGCGTAATATGCAATAAACCAATCGGAGCGTCATTTCACATTCCCTTTAAGAGCGAGAAGCGCATAGTCCATAGCGGCTTGTTATTTTGATGGCCGAATTACCTGGTGGATGACCGGAGAAGTTCACAGCCGAGGAGACCGACGTGAGATTTACACCAATTTTTTGGCAAGCCATATATAATTACAAGGAAAATAAAGTATTTACCACTTGAGGAAATCATTGTGAAATCCATATCCAAGATATTTTAAAAATAAGCATACATGTAGCCTACACATTGACCCAAATGATTCAGGTTAATTGAAGCTGGGCGACATTTGATTTATTGTATGGCTTTGTAAAAAGCCGGGAGATAGATATATATGGGGATGCGAGAAACCCTCCAAAAGTAAGCAAAGTCAAGCAAGCATGTCAAGATATTGCCGTGATTGTTTCTGCAACGGGGCACCCGAAAACGTTGCCGAAAACGCTATAATGACGTCCGGAGACGTGGGACATCCAAGCTGGAAGGTAACACACGTTCTCGTGCCTTCACGGGAGGTGGATCTGCCTCGACCCAGGATCTGACGGCAGCAGAGGACATCGCCACGTCTACCCTCACGCCTGAGAGCGTGCAGGGATTTGGGGGCATGGAAATCGGCACCCAAGCCAGTGCACCAGCTGACCAAACCCAAGGTACATAAATAAAGTCCACATACACAGAGATGAGTTTACAAGATTTATAATAATACTGGCATTAAATAAATGCAACAAAGCCATACAATAAATCAAATGTCACGCAGCTTCAATTAACCTGAATCATTTGGGTCAATTGTGTACGCTAGATGTATGCCTAGTTTTTAAATGTCTTGGATACGGATATCAAAATGATTTCCTCATGTGGTAAATACTTTATTTTCCTTGTAATTATATATGGCTTGCCAAACAATTGGTGTAAATCTCTCGTGAAGACGACAGAAGTAAAGTATAGCCTACAGGTCCTATACTGTGCGGGCAAGCACATGCGCCCTTAAAATAGCGTTCTGAATACGCGTTACAGACTTTAGACATTGCGCCTCACATTAGACCAGCTTTTTTTTGGTCAATGGCGCACGGCGCACGGCGTTGTTTTGAAACTGCAAAATACCACTTGCGCCAGAGAAACGCCTTCTCTGTTCCGCCCCCGCCCATGTCGACGCAAGTTCATTTCGAAGCGCGCCTCTGGAGGGAAAATCGCGCTGTGCGCCGGGTGCAAGATAGGAATGATACATGCGTCGGTGACAATGTCAATTGCGCTGGGTGCAAGATAGGGCCCAAGGTCACTATTGCTCATATTTTGATTTATTATCTCCATTGTACTTCGCTTTGGATGAAAGCGTCTGCTAAATATATATTTAATTTAAGTAATTCCTGGTCTCCTGAAGTAGGCCTCTCTTTAAGGTAAAACGTCAAACATTGTGTCACTTTGTGATTTAATTGTGTGGAATGTGGTTTCAGTTTTTCTGATAACTGTGACATAGTGGAGGGCTGATAAACACGGGAGAAAAACAAATCTCTGGCTCTGCCCCGCCCCCCCGTCCTCCAGAGAACCCCTCCCCTCGAGGTGGCTCTGGGTTCTGAGGACAGAGTCTCCTGCCCCCCCCCCCCCCCCCCCTTCTGAGGAGTGCTTTTGAGGAGGGATAGGCAGATCAGGGGTAATTTGGACAATGTCCTGTCTGAGGAAGACATCTATCATACCCTTACAGTCAGTCCTAAACAACCCCCCCCCCCCCTGAGTGCTTTATGTCCAGATCAGATACGTGCGCTCGCTCTAAATATATCTGCCACTGGGTGAAGGATTGGGATGATGGTGCTGCTGGGAGTTAGGAACATCAAACACTGCTCTGCTTAGACAGCTTTTTCCCTTAGGGGGCTGAAAGAGAAACTATGTGTGTGTGTGTGTGTGTGTGTGTGTGTGTGTGTGTGTGTGTGTGGGGGGGCACGTATGTGTGTGTGTGTGTGTGTGTGGGTGGGGGCATGTATGTGTGTGTGTGTGTGTGTGTGTGGGTGGGGGCATGTATGTGTGTGTGTGTGTGTGTGTGTGTGTGTGGGTGGGGGCATGTAGGTGTGTGTGTGTGTGTGTGTGTGTTTCTGTGATTATCAGGAAATCCCTACTGGGAGTCTCCTTCATTTGAACAGGGTGTGTTCTGTGTGACATCACTGTGGAATGTTTGTAGGTTGTTAAATAATGGCCGCCAGTCCAATCAGCATCTTTATTTTACTTTCCCCTAACACTCTTACGTAAACACCCTCACTCTCACTCTCACTCTCACACCCCCTAACACTCCTACATAAACACCCTCACTCTCACTCTCACACCCCCTAACACTCCTACATAAACACCCTCACTCTCACACTCACTCTCACACCCCCCCTAACACTCCTACATAAACACCCTCACTCTCACTCTCACTCTCACACCCCCTAACACTCCTACACAAACACTCTCACTCTCACACCCCCTAACACTCCTACACAAACACCCTCACTCTCACTCTCACACCCCCTAACACTCCTACACAAACACCCTCACTCTCACACCCCCTAACACTCCTACATAAACACCCTCACTCTCACTCTCACACCCCCTAACACTCCTACATAAACACCCTCACCCTCACTCTCACTCTCACACCCCCTAACACTCCTACATAAACACCCTCACTCTCACTCTCACTCTCACTCTCACTCTCACACCCCCTAACACTCCTACATAAACACCCTCACCCTCACTCTCACTCTCACACCCCCTAACACTCCTACATAAACACCCTCACTCTCACCCTCACTCTACAGACCCCCTAACACTCCTACATAAACACCCTCACTCTCACTCTCACTCTCACACCCCCTAACACTCCTACATAAACACCCTCACTCTCACTCTCACTCTCACTCTCACACCCCCTAACACTCCTACATAAACACCCTCACTCTCACATTACAGACCCCCGGAGTTCCACCTCATCAGACCTTACAGGAGCATCATATCTTCTTCACCAGGGATCATCCACTGTACTCTCCTCGTGCTAATTATCTCTCTGGTTTTTGTATCAATATTTTTGGGTACTTTCAGGAAAAATACATAAATAAATCAGCCCAGAGTCAACAGGCCTGAGTGGAGACTTTTATTATATGTATACAAAATGGGAAGATTCAGAAAAAAAGGTTGTCATTAGACATAATATAAAAAAAACCCATACAGTTCCCCCAAATATCCTGAAAGGCACATATTGCTTTTTATTTACTAAAGTTTACTACAATACTAAAAATACTACAACACACATGTTCCCTTACACCTACAATACTACATCACCCATCATCCCTTACACCTACAATACTACAACACCCATCAGCACTTACACCACTTCCCACCTTTGTTAAACTCAGCTCACGAATATTGACACCTCCTGCAGTGTGCTTTTTTTCTTATTTTTTACAAAGACACACCGTGATTGTCACACAGACACACACACACACTCACACACTCACAGATTACACTGCACATATCAAGTGTAGAAAAAAAGTGAATAATCCCCTTGCCCATTTGACCTACAGCAATTCATACATCTCAGTAGAGGATATAGTCAAGTTTAGTAGAAAATACAAAAATTGACTGCCATTTAGGACATAATCTGATTGGCAGGCACCTTCCTATGTACAATAACTTGAATACTCATCAAATGAAAGCTGTGGTTCCAGTCATTGTGTGTGTGTGTGTGTGAATGAAAAATTATTGAATTTACTGGCTCAGATTTGAATCTGTTCTGTGATTTATGAATGAGAATGGAATAAGATTGCCTTGTGGACAATACTCCAAGAAGAAGCCATGCCATTGGTTAGAAGCTGTCCCAGACAATTGATTTTAGGATTGGTTCAAATGATCATTCCATGTAGTCGCCCAGTTAAAATATCACCAATGGGCTACATGTATGATGCTACACATGTATGGACTATAGGAGGGACTAAGTCATCTTTGTGTGGTTTTAACATGACCAGCGATTCTGACCTTTGGCATAACATAACCCCAAGAAGAATGAGCAAGGTGGTGGATATATCAGGACCCCAAGAAGAATGAGCAAGGTGGTGAATATATCAGGACCCCAAGAAGAATGAGCAAGGTGGTGGAGATATCAGGTTTTTCCCACTGCCCTCTGCTCCCAAGGTTTGTCCCCAGATGGGAAAACAGGAAGTTGCTCACAATGTGTCCCTGCCTAGAAGATAATGAGACAGGAAGTGTGTTTCCTGAAGCCCACATGTGGAGGAAGCACGGGGGCCCAGTCTGACGCTCAGTGAAGGACGGTAGCGCAGTGTGTAGCTCAGTGTGTAGCGAGCTGCACCCTTCAGGAAAGGGGCAACAGTGGCTTCCACATATTGTACTGTTGGTTTATGGAACAGCTTCCCCCAAGTCGCTAAGTCTTAGGCATTAAGGAAATCATCAGAAAACAGAATAGGACCCCAAACAGAACAAGAAGTCCAAACTTATTTTACCTGTTTAGTCTCACGGGCAAGAACGGGCACGGTAATGTTAATTGTTTATGTTGATAAGAGCATTGCATTGTTGTGGTATTCTGAGTATAATTATTGTGCTGTCGCTTCGAGTTGGCTTTTAAAAAAAAAAGAAGCTATTCTGTATTCAGTATAGCTCCACAGAGATGAAAGGTTAGAGTTATTCAGATGTCATCTCTGCCATCATCAAGCCTTGTTCAGCTCCGATGTTTCCTGAGTAGCCTGTGATATTTTTATATCTGGGGACCTCAGAGATTTCAAACCCTGCAGACAACAATCGATGTGTTGATGAGTCCTGTCAAATAAACTGTGAACAGACTTTAATTCTGTCAAAGCCTTGCTCTCTCCGTTTCCTGCATGAGTCTCTGGACAATAGTGTATTTTATTTTCTTTGGAAGCCAAAGCCACCAGATGAACAATAAAAACAACAGCATCAATTGGCACATCGTTGCTTCATTCCTTTAAGCATGGCTGCTGTCTTAGACTCATCAGAATTGTGCAAATAGGAATTCTGACTTCTATGAAGCTTTATCAAAGCCTGTAAAACAATCCCTTACACTGGCTTACATTTATCAAACTGACTTGAACTTAAGAGAACCACTTGGGTCCGACTAAAAGAGCCTAAAATGTTTACAGATTTGTTAAGCAAATTAGAAGCACATTAACTTGGATTTTAGGAAATGTTCTCAAATTTGCGCAAATGTTCCATTACAAATGTACAAAAACAGGCCAAGAAAATCAAATAGGCCAAGAATAACAAAGATAACAATGACAATTTCAGATAAACTGTGTGCTCATCACATCCCAAAATGTCTGACACGAAATAGCATTGGCACATTTTCAAAAGGTTCCAGGAACATGTTCTGGTTCTGATATATCCCCTAGAATGGGGTGGCAGTAAAAAAACAGAAGTTCAGCAGTAACATCGAGAACATGCATCTGGCTCTTCAGTAAGGGCAGTCCCCTGGGTAGCAGTCCACTCCGTAAAGCTCTGCGAGGGTTCGGAAGCGCGGGCCCCAGTCGTTGAGGAAGTCGTAGTCCATGCTGTCACCGGATGAGGACGTCCCGAGGGAGCTGAGGCTCCCGGCCAGAGACCCGGGCCCCTCGTAGCCGTAGATGTGCAGCGTGTCGTAGGGGATGCCGTCGCGGTCGTGGTCCGCCTCGTCCTTCTTGACCTCGATCATTGCCGCCATGTCGCCCTTGCAGGCCTGCGGCTTCTTCACGATGGCGTAAAGGCCGGGGCCGGGGAGCAGGCTGGCGTCGTGGCGCGCCGAGGTGAGGATGGACACGTCGTAGCCGTTGGTGTCCATCTCGCCGCCGCCCTCCTCGTCGTACGTGACCAGCTGCTCGTGGATCTCGCCGGACGACTTGCCCATGGCCACCAGGGAGTCCTTCCGGTACCGCCGACGCAGCACCAGCAGGATCACGATGACTAGGAGACACAACCACAGACGTTTAGATCACGATGACTAGGAGACACAACCACAGACGTTTAGATCACGATGACTGGGAGACAGTACCACAGACGTTTAGATCACGATGACTAGGAGACATAACCACAGACGTTTAGATCACGATGACTAGGAGACATAACCACAGACGTTTAGATCACGATGACTAGGAGACACAACCACAGACGTTTAGATCACGATGACTAGGAGACACAACCACAGACGTTTAGATCACGATGACTAGGAGACATAACCACAGACGTTTAGATCACGATGACTAGGAGACATAACCACTGACGTTTAGATCACGATGACTAGGAGACACAACCACAGACGTTTAGATCACGATGACTAGGAGACACAACCACAGGCGTTTAGATCACGATGACTAGGAGACATAACCACAGACATTTCAAAGTTCAAAGTTTAAAGTTCAAAGTACTTTATTGTCATTGTCACAAAGACAACGAGACAGAAGAGGCAGCTAAAAAAACTTAGGATGCTGTGAACAGTATCTTCCACAGCTAAATAATAATAAATAACAATTAATAAATAGATTTAGAGCTGAAGGTAGAGTTTTAGTTTCAGGCAGAAATATCATTCAGTTACCAGGCACACTAATCTCACTGACGTTGACAAGACAATGATTTTTAACAGATATTTTGAATCCAAGGCATACTAAGATCATTGCGGCTGTGTGCATGTGTGAGAGATGGGAAACAATGTATTACGGTACTGTCACCAATATCACGGTACCGTCACCAATGACATCATTTAAGGCTAAAGGACCTCTAAGACACCAACGATGACCTCAGAAGGTCGGCCTTGTTATTTAGGTGCTGACAGAAGATGGTGGTAAACCCAGTGGTATATTGGAAACAGGATTATTATATCCTTTTACATAGCTGCACTAATTCGGTTAAACACATTTTAAAATACAATCCATTTTTTTAAACCCATTATTTAATCATGAATACAGATAAAATTATCTTCGCGGCAGTTCCATAACAGTCTCTGTTTGTCTGCAACATTCCAACGTCCCATAAAGGCATTTTTGGGGAGAAATAGAAGCAGTCTGTGTGAGCAGCACTACATTCACCTGCCTTTTGTTCGCTACGGTGTGCTACAGTGGCTAGGTTAGCTTTTGGACACAGTAGCAGAAAAGACTGAGAAAAGTCTTAGAAAAAAACAGAAACTATGGGGAATCAACCAAGAACAGTGTTACCTTGTTTTGGAGGATCATAAAATAAGAGAGACGGAATAAAGAAGTGTCAGTCATGAAGGGCTTCTACAGACACTGGGGTTTGTATTCACATGTATCATTAATACATCTCCCCTACTGTCTCCTATGAATACTTCATGGCTTGTTTTCCTCAAGAATGCATATTGTCATGGAAGTAGCACTTGTTTGAAGGCTCAAGGATGGCCTCGTTGATATGCGCTCTCCATCTATCTTTCATAGCCTTGTTCCTCTGCTGTTCCAATGCCCTGAGCTTGAAATGGTGTGCTTGTGATGTAGATGCAGACAGCGCATAAAAACAAGCACATAACAAGTGTATCCTCTGCCCCAGTTGAAGACTAGAGAGAGATGGTGAAGGCTAAGAAGCAGATGGTCAGGATTGAGACCTTCACCAATTACTAGAATACATGAAACTCTGTTGCCATGTGATGAAAAGAAGATGGTGGCTTTATCATCACATGTTTATTGTTGCCCAAAGCCCCAGACTCCTTTGCGTCTCCTTTTGGCATTAAATAACCAATTGAGGAAGACGTTTGTCTTCTGTGGGGAAGAGTTGAGAGTAAACAGAGGAGAGTGAGAGAGAAAGGGGCTTTTTCCAACTGCCATTAAAATGTGTCTGGTATCTATATATGATTGTAATCAGATGCCATGTACACCAGGTATTATGACAAAAGACATGGAGAGGAGAATGCGCGCGAGAGAGGTTAGTTAAAAAAGGGATGATTGAGGCTATATTTAAGCGCAATCCTTTTGCTAGGCTTGGCGCCCATACTGCTGCTGGCCCAGTAGACTGAAACCTCTGGGGACGCATTCTAGTGAGGATGAGCAGACACACACAGAGACTGTTGGAAACGATGATGCAGACACCCACGTACACTTCCGGACTTGGTCTTATCAGTCAGAACGTATCCTTCCCTTATCGCATGACCCTTTACTGGAAAGGTTTTTCCATTTCAGGCGTGTTAGTATGGAAAGACATACTGATACAGAGATCATCTGGACGGAGATCGTTTTTGTTTGTAAAACATCTGTTTTAAAATGGAGGCACAAGAGAAGTGAGGAGGGGGGCATAACCCCAAGTGGACACTGCGAGAGGGAGTGACACTGGAGGCTGTAAGGCAGCTTACCGAGGATGGTGACGATGCAGAGCAGGATGGTGATGAGAGCGTGGAGGCTCACGCCGACCTGGCGCCGGTGAGGCTTGCAGTACTCGGCCGTCCGGTTGCCGTTGCACTGACACACCCTGATGTGCAGCGGCTCGATGCTCTTATGGGTTCCGTCGCCCACCTCAATGTCAACCACATACTCGGCGGAGTCTTCCGTTCTGAAGCCCCCCTGTTTCACTCGCAGGGTGGCCTTACCATCTGAAACACACACACACACACACACACACACACACACACACACACACACACACACACACACACACACACACACACACACACACACACACACACACACACACACACACACACACACACACACACACACACACACACACACACACACACACACAAGCACACACAAGCACAATCAGGGCCAGCTGGTTTTTGGTGCACAGACGACCCACTGGAGACCCATGGTGCTATGCAAAGAGGTCTTGACTCCTGGAATAAGCTAACACCACGACCCGGTTTAATTCCCAGTTGTGACGAATTCTTTGAAATGTTCAAAGAACATGCGGTCACCATGGAACATTCTAGAACATGCTGTCGTGTACTAGATACACTTTGAATAAAAAGGAAATATTAATGAATATTTACTCCTAATGCAGATAGCATCTTTTACATTGCCACATGAAGTTTGTAGACTTTTTCATTATCCAAGAATTTATTCAACTCTTATCCTAAGCGTCTCTATATTATCCAAGACATTTGACTGTATACCAAGAGTAAGTGTCTTACTGAAATTGAAGTTCAGTTCATCTGAGAAGCGCTTGTGAGAGTCCATAGTAATGACTTTAGGTCTAAATATACCACACTGCAGACAATAGTGGGAAAATCTTTTGCTTGCCAGAGCTCATCTGGGAGTGAAGATTTACACAAAACCCATTAGAGCAAAATTGAGCGCATGGTTTTATGAATAATCCTTTATCCTACGCCTGTGTTTGAGGACAAGAAGAGAAGGGAGGAAAGAAGACTAATCTGATTTTCCCAGTCTGCATAACATTAGGACCTCGCTCAAGAAATTCAGTTTTTAAACTGTTCTTAAAGTGTGAGGGCAAAACATCCACTGAGCTCTCATGGTATGGGCACAGACCAGACTCTCATGATATGGGCACAGACCAGACCAGACTCTCATGGTATGGGCACAGACCAGACTCTCATGATATGGGCACAGACCAGACCAGACTCTCATGATATGGGCACAGACCAGACTCACATGATATGGGCACAGACCAGACCAGACTCTCATGATATGGGCACAGACAGACCAGACTCTCATGATATGGGCACAGACCAGACCAGACTCTCATGGTATGGGCACAGACCAGACCAGACTCTCATGATATGGGCACAGACCAGACCAGACTCTCATGATATGGGCACAGACAGACCAGACTCTCATGATATGGGCACAGACAGACCAGACTCTTATGTCTTTAGCTTCTGGATATTTAGCGTGACGTTGGCCCTTCTATATATGTCTTTCAGAGTAGCTTTTGAATCACCGACAGCCAATATGTATTCAGTAAATCAGATCCATATTGAGGCCTTATACTAGGCTAAGGTGGACATCATTGAAAAAGTATATATTTTTAATAAAAGCATAATTATGTATTTGGAGAGACTGTGGTTTCAATCAGTATGAGTGCTCTTGATACTAGCTGTCACTTGATACTAGCTGACACCGTTATTCATGTTCTCCTGTAGTATGGCCTGGCCTATAATTTTTTTTTCTGTAAAATATTCTTTTAAATCCATGTGAACTGTTATGGCCTAAACATCGTCTATTGCTGACAACGTTTCTGAGAAACAAATAAAAGATAACCTTTCTTAGTCACACTGTAGGCTACTTAGATGGTCCACTAGAGACTTTCCACAGATGCTCAGATTATAAACAAATGATCTGTTGTCAACTACAATTTATGGTTGAGATTAGGGTAAGGGGTTGGGTTTGGTCGAGAGGCGATGTTCAGTGAAAAATTCAAAAGACTGAACTTGAATATGAACAAACCATTTGTAAAGTCTCTGTCTCCGTTGGACCGTCCGAGTAAAGTGTTACCTTCTTTTTATTTTATTTTTTTGGAGGTGTGAAAGAGTGTGAGGAGTCCTGTGGTTGTGTCGTGCTAACTACTGAGTGTGTTGACTTTCACTGTCCCTGTCCAGCCCTGACAAGGTAACGCATTACATTGTTTCATTATGCAGTGGACTGTCATAGTCACCACCGGCGTGTCTTTGGGTGCGAAAACACCAGGGGCAGACACGTGAAAAGAGACAGAGAAGAGAAAAGAGAGAAGTGAAAAGAGAGAGAGAGAGAAGAGGAAAGAGAGAGAGAGAAGAGGAAAGAGAGAGAGAGGTGAAAAGAGAGAGAAAAAGTGAAAAGAGAGAGAGACTTGAAAAGAGAGAGAGAGAAGAGGAAAGAGAGAGAGAGGTGAAAAGAGAGAGAAAAAGTGAAAAGAGAGAGAGAGAAGAGGAAAGAGAGAGAGAGAAGAGGAAAGAGAGAGAGAGGTGAAAAGAGAGAGAAAAAGTGAAAAGAGAGAGAGACTTGAAAAGAGAGAGAGAGAAGAGGAAAGAGAGAGAGAGGTGAAAAGAGAGAGAAAAAGTGAAAAGAGAGAGAGAGAAGAGGAAAGAGAGAGAGACCGATTCACTGGTGCTGCGTCTGGTGCATCCCAGTGAACACTAAGAGCGTTTTTTTTCTCCTTAATGGTGCCCCCGCTCGTTGGTGTTCTCCTCTCTGCCTGACTGCTCAAGGAGCACACGTCAGGTTGCCTTAGCGACCGGCACCAGCCAGGGGGGACCCTAACGTAAGGCTTGTCAGCCAACACATGTGCCAGTGATGTCGGTGTTTACACTTTTCCCTCTGACATAGGACATGGACAGTGACATGGACATTCATGTAGCTTTTCAGTCTAACTCACTTGCTAGGTTGCTCAGTTTAGAGGAGGGGGCATAAACTCCAGGATCCCTGTCATCTTTATTATCCCCAGTATCCTCCCATCCATGTTGCTTCCCTAGCAACACCCTTAGCTGATACCTAGCAACACCCTTAGCTGATACCTAACATCACCCTTAGAAGATAGCTAACATCACCCTTAGCTGATACCTAGCAACACCCTTAGCTGATACCTAGCATCACCCTTAGAAGATAGCTAACATCACCCTTAGCTGATACCTAGCAACACCCTTAGCTGATACCTAACATCACCCTTAGAAGATAGCTAACATCACCCTTAGCTGATACCTAGCAACACCCTTAGCTGATACCTAACATCACCCTTAGAAGATAGCTAACATCACCCTTAGCTGATACCTAGCAACACCCTTAGCTGATACCTAACATCACCCTTAGAAGATAGCTAACATCACCCTTAGCTGATACCTAACATCACCCTTAGAAGATAGCTAACATCACCCTTAGCTGATACCTAACATCACCCTTAGCTGATAGCTAACATCACCCTTAGCTGATACCTAACATCACCCTTAGAAGATAGCTAACATCACCCTTAGCTGATACCTAACATCACCCTTAGCTGATAGCTAACATCACCCTTAGAAGATAGCTAACATCACCCTTAGCTGATACCTAACATCACCCTTAGCTGATACCTAACATCACCCTTAGCTGATAGCTAACATCACCCTTAGCTGATAGCTAACAAAAGGAGAGATGCTCACCATTGCTGTCTGTAAGGGAGAAGTTATGGCTTTGTTCGACAAGCCTGAAGGTGAACCTGCCCTTGATCTCATCTTTGTCAGTGGCACTGAGGATACCGATGACCTGGAGAGAGGGAGGGAAAGGGGTGGCAGAGATGAGCCACGGTGGAGAGATAGAGAGGTGCATATAGAAATATGAAGAGAGAAAAATAGAGGGAGAGAATATTCTCTCATGTAGTGTTTGGAAGGAAAGAACAGGGCAAGGATGAGTACAGACAGACATGCACAGACCGAACGACAGATATTTAGTAAAAATACTTTGAAGTGTGGTGATGCTTACCGTCCCACGCTTATCAGATTCACAGACAAAAATCTCCCCGTTGAATAACTTGGGAGCATTGTCATTGATGTCCTGAACCACCAAGTTCAACATCACATAGGATTTCTTTCCTAAAGAAGCAAGTTGAAGCATAGGCTACTGCTGTTAACTCACTGTACTCACAGAGTATGGAGATAACTTTGATAACTTTGATAACTTTGATTTGAAAGATTACACATTCTCTAGAATCTTCCTTACCATCTAGAATGCTTTCCTCAGCCATCACCACACACCTGTGCAGAGATGTGTGCTCTCTGTCCAGTTTCATCTTGAGAGACAGTGTCCCGTCCACTGGATTGATCTCCACTGGACAACTGTCTTTAATGGAGTACCTGCGGACAAAAGATACCCTCATTAGTTCCACAGCCAAGTTAGGAATGGCCAAAGATGAGTCGAACCGTAAAGATGTTCAGTGTCCTATTTTTGTTTGAATTTTGAACGTGATTGTATGCGCCTAGAGAATACATTTATTGATTTAAAACTGGGTAGTTTCTGAGGCGTAGGTAAATGCTTTTTTTCACAGGAAACCTCAGACTAGACAGAGGGTTGTTTAAGGTCGTGTAGATGATTGACTTTGAGGAAATGCTGCCATCAGGAGAGGACATGAGACAATCAAAATGGAAACAGGCTTTATTTGGAAAAAAAGATTTAGAATGACAGTACAGTTCAGTGATCCAGGAAGTTGTCCAGGGCATCAATGAATGAATGAATGAATGAATGAATGAATGAATGAATGAATGAATGAATGAATTCTATGAATTGTTGTTGTGACAGCCACATAAATGGAAATCAATATTGTGATTTGTGTCTGTTGTAGGGTGTACCTGATAGGGTGATTGTCACGATCTGGATCCCTGGCCTTGATAACCTCTCGGAAGACATGTGGGAACGTTTCCTCTAGCACACTGATGTTATACTCTGGCTTACTGAAGACCGGCGCCTCGTCGACATCCGTCACAGTGATGAGAACCTCCGCTTTGTTGTTGACATTTGTGTTTTTATGCAGTCCGGGGAATTTCACGATGTCCTCTGTCACAAACACTGTGAATCTGTAGCTGTTCCTTGTCTCGTAGTCCAGGGGCTGTACGGAGGAACAGGGGGAGAGCAAGTTTTAGTGGAGGGCTATCGTAAATCTCTACAGCACTGCTTTCCCGGAGACCTGTGCAATTTCCAGTGCTATCAAAGTATTAGATGAATAGAGATGGTACTGCTTTAATTCAACGATACACAATGTAGTGATGTTATGAATGTCAGGTTTATAATTGTGTTGTGATGGCACAGAAGCAGGTCTGAGGCCAATGTTGTATCAGAAATCATGTGTAGGTTAATGAACTTCATTTAAGGTCACACCACAAGGTCACCTAAGGTCACACCACATATTTGATTAGCGTAACCATGGCATTGAAAGCAATGTAGTGACAGTATGACTATAGACCTACCTGTTTGAGGAAGAGTACTCCGTTTTTATGTTGGTCCTGTTTGATGTCGAGTAACTCATTGATGATGCGCTCCTCGATTTGGAACCTGGGGTTCTTGTTCTGCTCCTCATCTTTGTCTACCACTTCAACCGTGCCGATTTTAAAGTCTGGCTTTACGTCCTCGCTCACTCTGAAGACATACTGTGCTGTAATAATAATAATAATAATAATTCATTTTATTTTTAACGCACTTTTCATTCCAAAGAATCTTAGAGTGCCTATATATTAGAAATTAACTATAATAATACAATACAAAATTAAAAAAATGTAATTGTTAACATAAGCATACAAGCATAACATAAGTCCAGCTGTGAGCCATAAACATCGAGGAGTTTAGTTCAAAGGGCTTAAATATCAAATGAAAGTTATTAAATGAATACATTTGTATTACAATTCACTATGAGGTGTGATGAAAGAGAGATTTAAGTGAGTATGCTTCTGTAGAAGATTTAGCAAGTAAACCTACTCATTTTAAATGTTGCTAAATTGTCGTTGACATCTGTCACACTGATAGTAATAGTAGACGTGGATACGATTCCGTTGGGTTGGCCAGGCATGTCTTTGGCTTGCACTAGGATCTTATACTCAGAGAGGGCCTCGCGATCCAAATTGGCCACTTTTGTCCTAATGACACCTAAATCAGACAGGAAAAAATGGCTTCATTAAACAAAAAAAAGGGTTAATGGTTCTGACACTTGATAGTATGTATAGTGTAGTTACCTAAACATCACTATACTGTACTGGTACTATTCTGGACTACAGTACTATGTATTGGACTATGTATCGTATAGATAGCTTGTATGGTATAGTAGTAATTACTCTAACAATGTTGACATCGTGATTACTGTGTACATTACACCATCTCACCCTCTTTCTCATGGATGGTGAAGAGGTCTGTTCCATTTAGCAACATATAACGGACCATTCCATTTGAGGTCGTTGGGTCGTCCTTATCAGTAGCATTGACTTTCATGACCATGGTTCCTATCAAAGCACACAGATTTAGATACCACACATGGTTAAACTGTACATTTAAAAAGAGAGGACATTCATACGTCTTGGATATTCATAAATCTTGTATTGTTTTGTGTTGTGATGTATATTTTGTGTAATATGTGTAAGCACACAGAGAGCCACTGCACCAAGACAAATTCCTTGTTTGTACAAACTTACTTGGCCAATAAAACCTGATTCTGATTCTGATTATTACATTCAAAGCAGTCTTACCTGTGGCAGACATTTCCTGTATGGATCCTTTAAAGGGCCCTTGAAAGACCGGCGCGTTATCATTGATGTCCTGTACTTGGATTAAGAAGTCTGAGGGCTCCTCGACATCCAGATTCGTGCTTCTGTCTATTAGTCTGGCTTTGAGATGATAGAGGCTTTTCTTTTCCCGATCCAGTTTGTCGTTGACAGAGATGTCTCCTTGATCGTTGACAAGAAAAATGGTGTTGGCTCCCTCTCCCTCAATGCGGTACATATGTGTGTCTTTGTTGAATTTTTTATTGCTTAGCTGCAGAAAAGAGATCAAATATTCACAGTGTCATTGTTAGAAATTGCCTGAGCAGACTAAATGCAGCCTACTCTTCTCATCTTGTGCCCTTTGATATGGTTGTTAAATGTCTCGCACAGTTCCTTCCAAGACATGCTGGTTAAAGCTCATATCTCTAATTCAATATTGATCTAAAAGCAGCTCATTAAATGACTGAGGGAGTGAGAGAGACACTACTGGTGTGTGTGTGTGTGTGTGTGTGTGTGTGTGTGTGTGTATTCCCCCCCGCTGGGCTCTCTGATATTAGGGCGTTTTGTCTGCCTAATTGATAAAAGGGAGAGGAAACACTGTTCCATGGCGCATGATTTTAGCGCAATCTTAGGCCAATGATGCAACTGCAAGAAATGTCTGGAAGCACCTGGCATGGCTGTTCTGCATGACTTTGAACCTGCTGTCTCTCCCAAGGTCTACCTTTTTCTTACCAATATGAATTTGTCCTTTTTTGTTAAATGTAAGTCATTTAAATTTACAGGTTATTATTATTTTTCTGGACAAAAAAATACAGGTAATTTTTGGTGGGTGCAAAAAGCTGCATTATTCTCCTTTTGTTTAGTGTTCCTCATATATATGTATATATATATCCGTACCCTTGTGTTTAATATTCACTTTTTGTTTATTGTTGCTCGTATATATCGGTACCCTTGTATGTGATATTCTCTTTTTGTTTATTGTTCCTCGTTTATATCAGTACCCTTGTATGCCACAGGGTCCATTGCGGATCTAAGGGAAGTATATCGGTTCACTAAAGTAAGAGAACTAAATCTCTCTCTCTTACCGTGGCAAAACTAAGGGAAGCATATCGGTTCACTAAAGAAACAGAACTATATCTCTCTCTCTCTAACCAAGAGAGAGATATATTAGAAACAGAACTCTCTCTCTCTCTCTCTCTCTCTCTCTCTCTTACCGTGGCGATTTTCTCCTGTGGGTCGGTCACTTCTTTCTCCTCGCTGGCGAACAGGCGTTTCCAGTCCCAGCTGCTCGGATGCCCCGGGGGCCCGTACTGAGCCTGGGCCCCACAGAGAAACAGGGCCACGACCAGGAGACGCAGACCCCACACCCCACCAGATGCCCTCATCATCTGCACCGGGAGAGAGAGAGGGAGAGAGAGAGAGAGAGAGAGAGAGAGAGAGAGAGAGAGAGAGAGAGAGAGAGAGAGAGAGGGGGGAGAGAGAGAGAGAGAGAGAGGAGAGGGAGAGAGAGAGAGAGAGAGAGAGGGGGAGAGAGAGAGAGAGAGAGAGAGAGAGAGAGAGAGAGAGAGAGAGAGAGAGAGAAAGAAAGAGGTCAAAGAATGCAGAGGGAGGACTGACCCAGATTTGTGACGACTGTTTGTTGTTTGGTGATTTTGTGACCGAAGGAAAAGATCTCAAGCGCCTGGAAAATGTGAAATATCTAAATGAGGCCACAAGCAGTTGAGAGCCAGAGTCATTTAAAGAACTAAAACACTTAAATGACTAAAACTTCGTCCATCAGGCTGCCTCCCTCTCTGGCATTTGAAGAACTAAAACACTTAAAGATCTGAACCTTCATCCATCAGGTGGCCTCAAAGAACTGAAGGAACTAAAATAACTAAAACACTTGAAGAACTAAAACTGTCTATCCTTTAAAGACATGTTGCACTCTTCCATTAACTGTAGGATTTGTTTTGTACAATACTTGTGTAAATAATTTCATGTATTGTTCATTTTATGTATTATTTGAATGACATCGTTTTCCCATCCGAATTCTTTCCCAATTATTGCTGTTATTTTTTGAATTATTTAATTGAATTACCTGACTGGGTCGCACCTTGGCCCACATGTATTATTAGTTTTTAAATGCATTAATAAAATAAGCTTGTTTTTAAATCATCTCCATTAATACAATGTTCTTGTTTTCAAATATCAGATTTAAGTTTTGTTTTAAACACAGATTTGATTTAAACACAGCTGAAAGCCAAATAATGTGTGTGTGTGTGTGTGTGTGTGTGTGTGTGTATATATACGGCATATACTATACACTATATTAACATATACTATATTAACATACTTTAAAATGGGCAATTCATTTCCTTGTGAATAGCATTCAAAGTTAGCCAAGACACTCTTATTAAATCTCTCAGCTCCTGTGTCAATAGAAACCTAGGAATACCCCTGTTTCTCAATAAAAACTCCAATGTATTCAAGTGACGCATAATGAATATGCTCTCCTTTAGTGCCCTGCTCTGACATAGAAAAGGCCTTCATTTGAAGTGTTAGACTTGGCCAGGGTTCCTGTCTGTGCTGTCCGTGAGGCCAGGAAAGAAAATATTTTCCTGAGCATGAGAGGAATCAGCGATGTTCCTCGAGGCTACTGGCCGTTTTCGCTGGTATGTTTTTGGACCGTGACATGAAGGCTGAAGGGCAGCGCAGGGAGGAAGTGTGGAATTAGCCAAATTGATTATGAGCTTGACGAATTCTGCTCAACTGCTTAACACATGAAACCCAGCACGCCCCAAAGACACTAAGGCTTAATCTCCAGCAGCCTTACCAACGTTGGATAAATAATGTTTTTCTTTTGTTTTGTTTTCCATGTCTCACAATATATGCTTGTAGAAGAGGTATGGAAAATAATAGATTGATAAAGATCTGCCTGAAGAACAGTTATAGAGAAGAAAAGATTCACACAGTTAGGAAAAAAAGGTTTGGATAGAACTGATTTTTTTTTGTGAGACAAGGCCACTAAAAGAAAACATGTTTGTCACCAGAGGTATCCTCACTGCTCAGCCCAGAAAACCTCAGATTGCTTTGGCCTGTGTTGCCACAGCACTCACACGAGCCAGTTTACATTTTCAGTTTTTATTACTGGAATCTGTTGTGCTGTGTTTGCGTTTGCTCATATACTAAAAAGGCCAAATCAGACAAAAAAAAACAAGAAATAAATACTTAGACGCTTACATCAGTGAACCTCTCAACTGTATGAGCTGAAATGATATTGTCCCTTCAGTCTCAGGGATAAGCTGACCCCAAAAGCATTTGGAGAATATTCCCACCCTAGATAAAGGGCTTTG
>NC_137927.1:31702869-31705369 GCF_963457725.1 Sprattus sprattus
TGAGATGATAGAGTGCTAATTTGACTAATTCAGTAAAAGATTTATAGCATCCCCTTTCATGTATAATTTAGTCAGTTAGAAAAAATATACTGACCATCATCTTCAGTTTTTTTTGCCTCAAACTAGGGCAGACACAAACCACAACAGAGGCCGCACCAAAACTATCACACTCACTCGGCTGTCTTGTTATACAGTTATGGGAAGAATTATTAAAATATATATTAAAGACAAGAAGAACATTAACCATGAATTCAATTCAATGTAATTCAGTCCTAAGCACAATGGAAAAACTCCCTCTTAACAGGAAAAACCCTTGAGCAGGGAGGGGGGGGGGGGGGGTGGTGGTAATACACTGCTAACCATACAACATGATCATGTAAATGACTGATTACCCAGCAAGCAAGCCTCCACCGGCCCCATGCAGGCAGGCTGTGGGCACTGTGGGCTAGGGCCAGCCCACACCAATCCTTCACAGGCCCGGTATGGGCACTGTGGGCTAGGGCCAGCCCACACCAGTCCTACACAGGCCCGGTGTGGGCTTGCCCAAGCGGGGCCTGCAGCTTTGGGTTCACTGCGGGCTGTCACCGGATAGCCCAACAAAGTCTAAGCTGCCCAGAAAACCCATGCTGGGCCTTTGCGGGCTGCCACATATGGCCCCCCTTAGGGCTGGCACAAGGGCCCTTTGAGGGCTGCCCACGCAGGCCCTTTGAGGGCTGGCACAAGGGCCCTTTGAGGGCTGCCCACGCAGGCCCTTTGAGGGCTGCCCACGCAGGGCCCTTTGAGGGCTGCCCACGCAGGCCCTTTGAGGGTTGCCCACGCAGGCCCTTTGAGGGTTGCCCACTTTGAGGGCTGCCCACGCAGGCCCTTTGAGGGCTACCCACGCAGGCCCTTTGAGGGCTGCCCACGCAGGCCCTTTGAGGGCTGCCCACGCAGGGCCTTTGAGGGCTACCCACGCAGGCCCTTTGAGGGCTGCCCACACAGGTCTCTTTGAGGGCTGCCTACACAGGGCCCTTTGAGGGCTGCCTACACAGGACCCCTGAGCTTTTGCTCATTGGCAAAATGCTGGCCCCACAGTGATGGCCCTGCGTGGGCAGCCCTAACATAGCCCACAGGAGCCCTCACTAGGCCCACACAGAGCCTGCACTCATTTTTTGCTCATTTATTTATTGAATTTATTTATATATGATAGTAAAAAATAGAAAGTGTTTGTTCTGCAAATCTAAATGGATGCAGTTACAGCATAACTAACATCTGTATAGTCAGAAATGTACAATAGCCAAAAGGAATTCAAATTAAAGACTTTATTAATACAAGTGTGTGTGTATGTGTGTTTGTATACAGAAAAGAATATAAAAAAATGAATTATTATTATTATTATTATTATTGAGCTTTGTCAAACCAAACTCCGAGGTAGAAAACGTATAACTTTTGAGTTTGGGTGGACAAAGCTCACGTGGACTACTGGTAAGGGTGTTGGGCTGGAAAGCGTAAGGTCATCGGTTCAATCCCCAAGCGGCAGGAAAAATGTGCTGTGCTTCACTTCACTGTGTGCTGTGTGTATCACAACCCTGGATGGGTAAAATGCAAAGATCAAATTCAGAGTGTATGTGTGTCACTACCTTGGATGGGTAAAATGTAGAAATCAAATTCAGAGTGTGTGAGTCTCTACCCTGCATAGGTAAAATGCAGAGATCAAATTCAGAGTGTGTGTGTGTCACTACCTTGGATGGGTAAAATGCAGAAATCAAATTCAGAGTGTGTGAGTCTCTACCCTGGATGGGTAAAATGCAGAGATCAAATTCAGAGTTTGTGTGTGTGTGCCAGTTTCTGCCAGTTTTTTACTTTCACTTTTATGTTTTACTATTATATATAAATATATTCAATAAATAAATGAGCCAAAAATGAGTGCAGGCTCTGTGTGGGCCTAATGAGGGCTCCTGTGGGCTATGTAAGGGCTGCCCACGCAGGGCCAGCACTGAGGGGCCAGCACTTGGCCAATGAACAAAAGCTCAGGGGCCCTGCGTGGGCCTTGTGAGGGCTCCTGTGGGCTGTGTTAGGGCTGCCCACGCAGGGCCAGCAATGAGGGGCCGGCACTTTGCCAATGAGCAAAAGCTCAGGGGCCCGGCATGGGCAGCCCTCAAAGGGCCCTTGTGCCAGCCCTAAGGGGGCCCGTATAGGGCCTGTGGAGGCTTGCTTGCTGGGTAACATCCTGATATGTTGGAGAGATTTAGCTCAAATCTGTTATTGAGTGTGTTTAAGAGCCTTAAGGATCCCTACACACAAGATCACTTCCCTGATGACACTGTCGCCCCCCCCCCCCCCCACCCCACCCCCCCCCCCGCCCCGGATGGTTCCCAAGTGGAATTCCAGATGTTTCTAAATGTGGACAGAGAAATCCTGTTTACTGCCTTCTTCTCTGTTCAGGGGATACTAACTTGTGGGAACACAACTCATGAGGATGTGTTTGGCTAGCTGGGGGAATGGTGGTGTTGTCCACTGA
>NC_137927.1:31707869-31710369 GCF_963457725.1 Sprattus sprattus
GAGAGAGAGAGAGAGAGATGGAGAGGGAGGGAGAGAGTGAGAGAGAGAGAGAGAGGGAGAGGGGGAGAGAGAGGGAGAGAGAGAGGGGAGAAAGGGAGGAGGGTGGGGGCTGAGAGAGAGAGAGAGAGATGCGAGAAAGGGAGGAGGGTGAGAATGATTAAATTCCTTCTCTCTCTCACTCTCTCGCATCTATGATAAAACAGAGACAGAAAGAAAGGAAAGCAAAGCGATTCATTATTCATACCTATGGGATAAAGATTATGATAAACAGGTTACAGCAGTTAATCCTGAGAGCCTTCCAACACACACACACACACACACACACACACACACACATACACACACACACACACACACACACACACACACACACACACACACACACACACATACACACACACACACACACACACACACACACACACACACACACACACACATACACACATACACACACACACGGTGGTATTAAATGTTCAAGAGGGCAGCCTATCTGCTAGATCTGCTGTCGAGATGTTGTCTAAGCTGGTAAGTGAGAGGAGTGGGTGCTCTCAATATCTCTCTCTCTTCTCTCTCTCTCTCTCTCTTTCTCCCTCTCTCTCTCCTTCTCTGTCTCCTTTTCTCTCTCTTTCTCTCTTTCTTTCTTTCTTTCTTTCACTGTATCCCATCTTTTCTTCATGCTTGCCTATTCTCTCAGTCCTTTCTGGCAGGTCTGCAGTGCAGGCAGGCTCTGATTCGAGCTCCTGCTCTGATTGTGATTGTGAGGCGCTGGATGGAGGCTTGATGTGTGTGTGTGTGTGTGTGTGTGTGTGTGTGTGTGTGTGTGATGTGTGTGCTGTTGTCATAGCCCCTCAGCACTGCACCCTGCTGATTGGAAAGGAGGGAGTCAGTTTAGTGGGATTAGTCTTAAAGGGCGACCAAGCTTATTTGACAGCAGACCCAAGATAATACCCTAGGGCTCTCTGAGAGAGAGAGAGATAGAAGAGAGAAAGAGAGAGAGAGAGATAGAGACAGAGAGAGAGAGAGAGAGAGAGAGAGAGAGAGAGAGAATGGGAGAGAGATAAGGGGAGAGAGAAAGACACTGAATAAGACAGAAAGACAGAGTCTGGCTGCTTGACATTTGTCTGTTTTTATGTAGTTTTTTTCATCTCTGTAGTCTTCGGTGTGTCTCTGTTAAAGGGCGTGCTGATGGACTGAGAGCCTCTGGGTGACTTCACTGCATCTCTGCCTACCCTGACTCCTTGACCTCACATGACCGAAGTGATGAATTGTGGGGAGTCTTCTATATCCTACGCATCCATCGCTGCTATGTAAAGGAGTGGGGTAAAAAAACTCCAAAAAACTGAAAAACAGTTTAAATATATATGTATTCTATTCTACATATATTTCCTCACTACTCTAACCCACATCATTGGTCAAAGACAAGTCCCAAAAAAACAAGATACATTCATTGCAATTGCATTTTGAAATGCCTGAGACTAATTCACTCAAACATTAGTTGCTTGTTTACGTGGTTGTTTATTTTCATTTGACGTTTTTCTCACAGAACCACTGAAACAAACAAACAGGTGAACCTCTTCACAGGAGGTCACACACACACACACACACACACACACACACACACACACACACACACACACACACACACACACACACACACACACACACACACACACACACTCTCACACACACGCACACGCACACGCACACACACACACACACACACACACACACACACTCTCACACACACGCACGCACGCACGCACGCACACACACACACACACACACACACACACACACACACACACGCCATCTGAGGGGGCAGAATAAAACACTGCAAAACAGCGGAGGTGAAAATGTCAGAGGTGGCCCGAGGGTCTGACCCTGCCAACACGTGCGATGAGTAACGCCTTACTGTGCCGCGTCAGCAGGCCCCAAACACTAGCTGTAGGTGCTGAAGAAGTTAAGCTGTCAGTTCGAGGTAGAGTCTGCTCCTCCACACTGGAATAGCACAAATATTACGCCGACACAACTGGATTTTGGGAAGCCTGAGAGTTGATTAGAGGGGTAAGTTTTTCCATTTTCCTCTGATTGTTGGGAATATAGCCAGCCCTGTAGATTGGAAATGGGTGGTTATTTATATATAAGGACATTCCTTCATATATACGACTGCAGAAAAAAAAATGGTTGACAAAACCTTTAAACCAGCCATCACTTTCAGCTGCAGTGATGATTTTGCAACATCAACATTTTTGAAGAATGACCCCTCTCTAATAGTTTAGTTGAACACAAGGACTAGCTCGTCCTTTGAACTCTGTGTCAGGAGACTGACATGAGCATGACATAAACAGGTTATGAAAGACACCATAATCTGTGATTGGTCATCATTACTGTCATCATCCAAAGATATGAGTGTCACATTATCATGACGTGTTGTGTTAGCTGACAGGACACATCCATATCATGCTTGAACTAAAGGTTGTCCACTCGGCCAGAGCAC
>NC_137927.1:31715369-31720369 GCF_963457725.1 Sprattus sprattus
TCAAACATACAAGCGCATGTCGGCAGTACGACCACTTACATCTCCGCAATTAAGCAGCGTTCTAATGATGGGGTGAACAAAGGTTCTTAACTCCCCAGCTGTGTCCTCCTCACTGCTCCGCACAGGAAGTTGGAGGATAGATGTTTAGGAGTGGGATGTTGCTACTGTTTGAATGGGAGGAAGTGGATTGACCCCACAGGACATTCTTGTGCTGATGGCCGGGAAGTCTCTGTCTCACTCTCTTTTAATCTCTCTCTTTCTCTTACTCTCTCTGTGTCTCTCTCTCTTACTCTGTCTGTCTCTGTCTCTCTCTCTCTCTCTGTCTCACTCTCTCTTTGTCTCTCTGTCTGTCTCTCTCTCTCTCTTTCTCTCTTTCTCTCGTACTTTCTCTCTCTCTGTCTCTCTCTCTCTTTCTCTCTCTCTGTCTCTCTGTCTCTATCTCTCTGTCTCTGTCTCACTCTCTCTCTTTCTCTCTGTCTCTCTCTCTCTTTCTTTCTCTCTCGTGACTCTCTCTCTGACACCCTTCCTTTAACCCCCTGTATTAAATAGCTGTCTTGTATGTTTGTGAATCCCACAGACAGATATAGCTTTTGGCTGGATGTCGCGCGCAGCAGCTGAACATATGGTTGCGGTTGTTAATTATTTATATTTGTTTGTGTGTCGTGTTGTTTGCCTTCTTAAAAGACTTGGCAGAGCGTGAGGAAAATCACGGCACGTGATAATGAAGCGATGTGGCGTTTCCAGGACTTCCACAAGCCTAAAGCCCCTCCACCCACTTACCCTCAGGCTAAATACTCAATAAATGTGATAGAAGAGAGAGAGAGGGAGAGAGAGAGGGAGAGAGAGAGAGAGAGAAAGAGGGGGGTAGAGGGAGGGAGAAAAGAGAGGTAGAGGGTGAGAAAGAGAGATAGAGGGAGAGAGAATGAGGGGCAGAGGGAGGGAGAGAGAGAGAGGGGGAGAGAGAGGGAGAGAGAGAGGAGGAGGGGGTGGGTAGAGAGAGGGAGAGATAAAGCAGGAAATTATAGTTGCTTTACAAGCTCTCTTGATTGCGTTTGATTGCACGGCCTTGTTAAAAATGCCCCTGATCAAAAGTGATGGCTACTCATGCTGGGAGCAATGGGATTATCGGACTATTAAAGACGATTGAGCCAAGACTGAAAAGCTCGCTGTTTTTTTATATCCACACATTTGGGGATTTCTTTTTTCATCCCTGGTATGTTACTGTTTCATCCGCCAGGATTTCATGGGTGGCTTTACCCTAATCTGGTCTTTAAGACCCAATTTACTGACCCAGTGCTCCACAACATGGAACACAGGAACAGACACACACACACACACACACACACACACACACACACACACACACACACACACACACACACACACACACACACACACACACACACACACACACACACATAACCACACACACACACACACACACACACACACACACACACACGGAACACAGGAACACACACACACACACACACACACACACACACACACACACACACACACACACACACACACACACACACACACATCACACACACTCACACAGGAATACGCCGTGGCCATCTGGGAGAGGCTTGAGAATAGGCCATGACGCTAAAACAGAACACCTCCTGTCATCTTTCAGTGACACGTACACACACACACATACATTCACACACACACACACTCCCTCACACACACACACACACATACATTCACACACACACACACACACATTCACACACACACACACACACACACACACACACACACACATTCACACTCACACACATACATTCACACACACACACACACACTCCCTCATACACACACACACACTCCCTCACACACACTCACACTCATGGACACACTCACACTCACATGCGCAAACACACACACACAGTCGCACATAATTCCCCCCCCCCCCTCAGACACAGACACACGTTCATGCACCAACTGATATTCTCACAGATCCCATCTCACCATACATGACTTGTTTTTTAGAGCTGAAAAAGTACTGAAACATGATCATAACAGTGGCACAGTGAGATCACAGATAAAAGCACACCATCATGGTGACTTTCTACGTTTGCATTATTTAATCCTACTCACACTAATAATGATATATGTTCTTCCACACAGTCTTCTAAGTGTGTAGACGTTCTTGGAAAAATGAGTTCTCCCACACACACAGGTTCTCATGAAACTTGCAAGTCAATGTGAAACGTGAAGAAATGCCACAGTCATCAAACATTATGCTTACAGCTCGTGCCTTGCTGACACACACACACACGTGGACACACTCTCACACACACACACACACACACACACACACACACACACACATGGACACACACACACACACACACATGGACACACACACACACACACACACACACACACACACACACACACACACACATGGACACACTCTCACACACACATAGCTCGTGCCTTGCTGACACACACACACACACATGGACACACACACACACACATGGACAGACTCTCACACACACATAGCTCATGCCTTGTGGAAGAAATTGTGTTTTTGTGTTTTAATATTTTAAGGAAACACTCACGAGAATGAGCTCTCTTTCACTCGTTTCTGGAATGGAGAAGTGTGTTTTTACTCTGAACGATTTAGCAACTAGTGTCACACACACACACACACACACACATACACACACAAGTGTCATTAGGTGGCATCTGGCAAGTTCTTTTGTTTCAGTGTGCAAAGGAAAGCAATTTTGTTGAGGCTCACATGTGTGTGTGTGTGTGTGTGTGTGTGTGTGTGTGTGTGTGTGTGTGTGTGTGTGTTTGTATGTGTGTGTGTGTGTGTGTGTGCATGTGTGAAAGGGGAGGCGGATCAGCTCAACCTCGTTATCCATTAGGATAAACCCTGTAAGCCTGTTATCAGAATCCATCCAGCGATATTAGGAAAATGATTTTGTGTCGGATTTTAGGCCACCTCTCCTCTCCACTCCCACCATCTCCTCCCATCTCCTCTCCTTTCCTCTCCTTTCATCTCCGCTCCTGTTTACTCCTCTCCTCTCTTCTCCTCTCCTATTCTTTCTTCTCTCCTCTCCTCTCCTCGCCTCATCCTCTCCTCTTCCATCTCTCTTTTCTCCTCTCCTCTCCTCTCCTCTCCTCCTCCCTCCTCTCTGCTCCTGTCCACTCTTCTCCTCTCCTCTCCTCTGACAGCTCACCACGTACCACCTCAATGTCCTCTCTACTCAACTCTGTCGATCTTGTCATGACCCTTACTCAACTCTATCGCTCTTCTAATTACCCTAACTCAACTCTATCGCGCTTCTCCGGACCCTTACTCAACTCTAGAGTCTCTTCTCTTGTCCAGACCCTAACTCAACTCTAGAGTCTCTTCTCTTCTCCGGACCCTAACTCAACTCTAGAGTCTCTTCTCTTCTCTGGACCCTAACTCAACTCTAGAGTCTCTTCTCTTGTCCAGACCCTAACTCAACTCTAGAGTCTCTTCTCTTCTCTGGACCCTAACTCAACTCTAGAGTCTCTTCTCTTCTCCGGACCCTAACTCAACTCTAGAGTCTCTTCTCTTCTCATGACCCTAACTCAACTCTAGAGTCTCTTCTCTTCTCCGGACCCTAACTCAACTCTAGAGTCTCTTCTCCGGACCCTAACTCAACTCTAGAGTCTCTTCTCTTCTCCGGACCCTAACTCAACTCTAGAGTCTCTTCTCTTCTCATGACCCTAACTCAACTCTAGAGTCTCTTCTCCGGACCCTTACTCAACTCTAGAGTCTCTTCTCTTCTCTTCTCCGGACCCTAACTCAACTCTAGAGTATCTTCTCTTGTCCAGACCCTTACTCAACTCTAGAGTATCTTCTCCGGACCCTAACTCAACTCTAGAGTCTCTTCTCTTATCATGACCCCTACTCAACTCTAGAGTCGCTTCTCTTCTCATGACCCTAACTCAACTCTAGAGTCTCTTCTCTTCTCATGACCCTAACTCAACTCTAGAGTCTCTTCTCTTCTAATGACCCTAACTCAACTCTAGAGTCTCTTCTCTTCTCATGACCCTAACTCAACTCTAGAGTCTCTTCTCTTCTCATGACCCTAACTCAACTCTAGAGTCTCCTCTCTTCTACGGACCCTAACTCAACTCTAGAGTCTCTTCTCTTATCATGACCCTAACTCAACTCTAGAGTCCGCCAGCTCCAGCTCCAGCACCAGCACCAGGAGAGCTGATATTTTCTGAAGGCCTCCAGTTACCGCAGCCAGTCAGCCGTGTTGGCAGGCAGGCAGGCAGGCAGGTTGAGTTGGGATTCCTGATTTAGCTTCTGGCCCTCCAAGCATTGGGTCTTACAGTAATTGAGGCATGATTAATAAACACACTCCCCCCTCGCCTCTGATTAGGGATTATATCTATATATAAACTTAATTTATCCCCTCCAACGGGCAAGCTTGGCCTTGTATTTTTAGGTGCTGCTCCTGTTTCATTGTTTTGGAGGAAATATGGTCATTCACTGTGATTTGATTTGCTAATTTTATATGACCATGAAATGGGCAATCTCGAAAATGGAGTTGTCTCTCTCTCTCTCTTTCTCTGTGTGTGTGTGAGTGACTGTGTGTGTGTGTGTGTGTGTGTGTGTGAGAGAGAGAGACTTGTGTGTGTGTGTGTGTGCGTGTGTGCGTGTGTGTGTGTGTGTGTGTGTGTGTGTCTGTGAGTGTGTGTGTGTGAGTGTGTGTGTGTGTGTGTGTGTGTGTGTGTGTGTGTGTGTGTGTGTGTGTGTGTGTGCTTGCACATGTGTGTGAGTGTGAGTGTGAGTGTGAGTGTGAGTGTGAGTGTGAGTGTGAGTGTGAGTGTGTGTGTGTGTGTGTGTGTGTGTGTGTGTGTGTGTGTGTGTGTGTGTGCGTGCGTGTGTGTGTGTGTGTGTGTGCACATGTGTGTGAGTGTGAGTGTGAGTGAGTGTGAGTGTGAGTGTGAGTGTGAGTGTGAGTGTGAGTGTGAGTGTGTGTGTGTGTGAG
>NC_137927.1:31725369-31727869 GCF_963457725.1 Sprattus sprattus
CTAATTTCTGTTTGTCTGTGCGCTGTGCGGAGAGCCAGCTGGAGCCGCACTAGGCAACATGACCTGCACTGTTTGAGTGCAAGGTATCATCACAGATGACTGGAAGAAATGGAAGAGATTCAGAGCCTGTTGCTGGCAAATGTCCAAGGAAATGAGATGATGTAAGAGAGAGAGAGAGAGAGAGAGAGAGAGAGAGAGAGAGAGAGAGAGATCTCTCTGATGTATATTTCTCTCCTGTGCACCAGAAGTGGTGGTAGCGTGGTGGTGGTAGCGTGGTGCCCTCCTTGTTTGAATGGGCTGGTAGTGGTGGTGAGTTGGTAGTGGTGGTGAGTTGGTAGTGGTGGTTAGTTGGTAGTGGTGGTGGTGGTGGTGGTGGTGGTGGTGGTAGTGGTAGCGTGGTGCCCTCCTTGTTTGAATGGGCTGGTAGTGGTGGTGAGTTGGTAGTGGTGGTGGTGGTGGTGGTAGCGTGGTGCCCTCCTTGTTTGAATGGGCTGGTAGTGGTGGTGGTGGTGGTGGTGGTGGTGGTAGTGGTAGCGTGGTGCCCTCCTCGTTTAAATGGGCTGGTAGTGGTGGTTAGTTGGTAGTGGTGGTGAGTTGGTAGTGGTGGTTAGTTGGTAGTGGTGGTGGTGGTGGTGGTACGGGTGGTGAGTTGGTAGTGGTAGTGGTAGCGTGGTGCCCTCCTCGTTTGAATGGGCTGGTACGGGTGGTGAGTTGGCAGTGGCAGTGGTGGTGGTTAGTTGGTAGTGGTGGTGGTACCGTGGTGCTGCGCCTTCTTCGGATGTCTGCTGTGTGCTGGCAGGAACAGAGGGAATGGAGAATAGAGACACTTGAACTTTACAGGTCAGGGTAAAAAACAGGCAGTTAGACGTACACGTATACACACACACACCTACACACACATACACGTAAACACACATAAACACTAACGCGCGTGTGCAAATGTCATACCCCCACACACACATCACATCACATACCTTCTCTCTCTTTCTGACATAAACTGATGGAGATTATTTACAAACACTGTTAATGACATGAGAATATATGACTCAAGTGCCTTGTTTTAATAATGATCTTATATGCTTTTCTTTTAACAGGGACATGGCTCTTCTGTGTCCCTGCGTATATGTGTAACTTTGATTCACTGGCGCCAATTATTGTTTTCTCAACCCTGTGAAAAGAAGCTCGGACGAGAAACTTGTTTTGACTATGATTTCTAATACTTACGACGTCAGCATTAGATAAATCTAGGCATATAAACCTTGTGGTTCCTAAGTGAAATTGCTTCACTTCTCATCCTTGTGCTGTAAGTGAGCCCAATTGCAATTGGTGTTGTTTTTGTTGAATAAATATACTGATTGACAACTCCGGAGTCCTGAAGTAACTTGGGTGAATTTTCACCATCAGAAACACAGACGCACACTCACTGCCACATGCACACGCACACACACACGCACACGCACACGCACACGCACACGCACACGCACACGCACACGCACACACACACACACGCACACACACACACACACACACACACACACACACACACACACACACACACACACACACACATGCACAATAAAAACTTAGATCCAAATGCACTTGTTCAGTCCAATCACACCCTTACCCACGCACACTTGTGTTAGCATTGAATGCAAGAGCTCTTTGCTGGTCTTGGAATCGCCTCCATATGCTGATAGAGAGAGAGACAGAGAAGGAGGGAGAGACAGAGAGAAGGAGGGAGACATATGGAGATACAGACAGAGTGAGAGAGAGAAGGCGGGAGAGAGAGAGAAGGAGGGAGAGAGAGAGAGGAGGGAGAGACAAAGAGAGAGAGAGAGAAGGAGGAAGAGAGAGGAGGAGGGAGAGACAGAGAGAGAGAGAGAGGGAGGGAGAGACAGATAGAGAGAGAGAGAGAGAGAAGGAGGGAGAGAGAGGAGCAGAAAGGGAAGGAGGGATAAAGCGGCACATTAAGAGAGAGTCTGTTTGTAAGAAAGTGAGTGAGTGAGAGGGAGAGCGTGAGCGAGCGAGAGAAAGAGAGAGAGAGATTGCAAAAAGAGGGTCTCTTCAGCCCAATGGAGCCTCTCAACATGATGTTGCTATGCAAAGCACATCCAAGAAGGGAAGATGTGTCTATGATGTGATCCGGTCACAAGGGAGATGGCTCTCGTGTGTACACACAAACACGTCCCTAATTACTAACATGAGAAGACTCTGAGGCAACAGATGGCACTGAAAAGGAGGCAAGGAGCGGGAACCATGGACGGTCTTTAAGCACTGTGGGCTCCAGATGACCCCGCTAATAGAGTCTTATCCAGAGGAGAACAGCAATGGCACTATGGGCAACAGATGACGGTACATGACTAGAGGTGAATTGAAATCAAGTAGTTACTAAACGACTACTTACATGCACATGTCTGACTGCCAGCAGCGCTCTCGCCAAGAGAGTGTATACTCGGAGGTTTGTAGTGCACTACTCTAATCCTCCTACAGCCGCACAGTC
>NC_137927.1:31745210-31747710 GCF_963457725.1 Sprattus sprattus
CACGGCTACACCATCTCACGGTAATGGCCTCCGTGTTCAGAGCAGGAGTACCACCGCACGGCTACACCATCTCACCGTAATGGCCTCCGTGTTCAGAGCCGTCTCTAACCTTGTCCTGTCTTTTTTTTTCTTCTTCTCTTTCTTTCCTTCTCTCTTTTTCTCGCATTTTCCTTTTATCAAAATAACAGGCCCCTCTCTGCAGCCGCCATGCCTCAAGGGTGTGAAGAGAGAGGCCATTTTGTCAGGTAAATACAGCTGGCGGAGGATCAGGCAGCCGCGTGTGCGACGTGACATTTATGAGGGACGGAGAGAGAGAGAGAGAGGTCGGCCAGAGTTTGTTGCGATGGATTTTTCTTCGAGGCCCAGCTGTGTGACAGCGGGGGCGCGGCGACGGCATACGAGATGTGATATCAACGGTGGAATTCTCCCCCCCGCCTGTCTGATCTTTCGGTTATTCCCCTTCGTCTCATTCCTAGTACTACTCCCCCTGTTCCCTCCTTCACTTCCCCTTCTCACCCTTAGGGGGCAGCACATCTCCACTGTTGAGAAACCTGAATCCTTTCCTCCCCTTCTCCCCTCCTTTCACCCCCCTCTCTTCCTCTGACTCACTCCCTCTTTCCCTTTCTCTTCCTTCACCCTTCTTCTTCTTCTTCTTCCTCTCCTTCTCCCTCCTTTATTTTGTTATTTTCTTTATTTTGGTATTTTGGTATGGGATGGGGTGAGGTACAGTGGGCTAAGGCCCAGAGATGTGTCTTGTATGTGTGTGTGTGTGTGTGTGTGTGTGTGTGTGTGTGTGTGTGAGTGGGTGTGTGTCTGGTCCAAAAGCTTTTTAACAGTGGTGTTCGGGGGGAGGCAGGGGCCTTGCTGTTCCCTCCAACTCCGTGCAGCGAAGCAGCCAGGCGACCAGGAGCGAAAGCGACCCTGCGGTAATAGACCTTGAATTACAATTAATCCTCAGCCGCTCGATTTGCCAATACTGATCCCAGGCCTGTGAGTGAGGGACTGGATCGAGCTCTGGTGGAGCTGAGCTTGGGGACCGCAGGCAATGGTTTGTTGTCTGACAGAGAGAAAGTATCTGTATGTTCGTGTGTGTTTGTGTGTGTTTGTGTGTGTATGTGTTTTGTATGTGGGTATGTGCACTATGTGTGTACGTGCATGTGTGTGTACTACTCTGGGCGCATGTGTTTGTGTGTGTGTGTGTATGTGTGGGTGTGTGTGTGTGTGTGTGTGTGTGTGTGTGCATGTGTGTGTGTGTGTGTGTGTGTGTGTTTGTGTGTGTGTGTGTGTGTGCATGTGTGTGTACATTAAATGCATATTGACTGGAGGCAAGCCTGTGGGTGCCGTGAGGCTGGGAGATGGGTTAGGTGTGTGTGTGTGTGTGTGTGTGTGTGTGTGTGTGTGTGTGTGTGTGTGTGCCGAGAGGCTGGGAGATGGGATGATTTAAGACGCTGTCGCCTGTCAGTCATGCAAAAATGATGGCGCCTTTACGGCCGTGTGACAAGAGCAGGCTGTTAGACCTGACACACTTATTTTGCCTCTGTCACCGTTGGCAACCAAGCCCATTCTCCCTGGCAACCATAAAGCAGTTTTATTGCAGTGATATTTCCCCGCTTTGAGGACAAGGCTAGAAAGGGAAAAGATCATTTGTTTTAATATTTCGTCTTTGGTCTTCCGTGTTGATAGACTCCAGGCCCCGTGCCCGCTGCACACACACACACACACACACACACACTCACACACACACACTCACACACACACACACACAGATGCCTCTGCTGGGCTCCGTGGGCTGAGCCGGGCGGAAAGGTGGAAGATGATTGGAGGAGGATAGAGCGGCAGGTTGGGCTTGTGCCAGGAGTGTGTGTGTGTGTGTGTGTGTGTGTGTGTGTGTCCTGCCAGGAGAGAGCCCAAGGTGCATGCTGCTATTCAGATTAGGGAGGCAAGGAGGGAGGGGTTTCATTAGTGGGTTATCTGGGGCTGGCGTGGAAGTGTCTGTCTGGTTATTAAAACACACACACACACACACACACACACACACACACACACCACAAACACACACACATGTTGGCAAACACAGAGGCGCACTCAAGATTGAGTCTAGAGGGGGGTAAGGGATCATAAACTGTAGAGGCACAGCTGGGGAACTCTCTTTTTCCATCTCTCTCACACACACACACACACACACACACACACACACACACACACACACACACACTTGCTCTGCCTCGCTTTCTTCCCCTCTGTTTTTTTCCTCATTATTTCACTCCCTATAATCCTTTCCTCTTAGTCTGTTCTTTTTTTTCCATCTGGTTCGGTCCCTCTCTCCTGTCTTTCCATGGTTTGCCATATGATGGCCTGGTAATGATGATGACCCACTAACACAATCCCCTCTACTATACTCTAGCTCTGTCCAGCTCTGTCTGTCTCCCCCACTTTCAGGCCTAGAGACAGGGGAAGGTCCTTGGCCACTCCAGGCCAATGATGCCCAGCCCAAGGACAA
>NC_137927.1:31755210-31760210 GCF_963457725.1 Sprattus sprattus
GAGAGGAGAGGAGAGGAGAGGAGAGGAGAGGAGAGGAGAGGAGAGGAGAACAAGAGCAGAGCGTGCCTCATGAACGATACATGCACCCCAACACAGAAGAAATGGATACATTGTCTCATGAACTCACGCCCACACACACACACACACACACCCACGCATGCACACATACGCCATCCCTACTGACATGACAGAGAGAGAGAGAGAGAGAGAGAGAGAGAGTGTTTGTGTGTGTGTGTGTGTGTAGTCTGTAGATGGTGATTGATATACTCACAAACATAATAACTACACACAAATGTAATAAAAGACAAGCAAACGAATCTGCCCTTTTAAAACGTAATAATCCTGCATAGGCCTACATAATAGCTAATTTCTTACAAATTATATAATTATCACGTTTGCAGGAAGGGATTATGTTTGTGGAAAGGGCAAATATATACATAAAATGAAATGTAATAAATGATTAATATAGTGACATTATACCTGCCATAACAAAATTTAAAAGTATGTCGTCACAAATCTTTACCTCTAATGAACATCCCCCAAAATAGAACCCTTAGATTTCATGTCATATTTAATGGCTGAGTTTTGGCGGAGTTTTGTGTGTATTATGCCCAGATTATAGCTAGGGGACAATTAGCAAAGTTCAGAGTTCATCTATTGTTAAGTCATCACAACATGATGATGACATTCTGCAGCTTGGTTAGAATGGACTGAACGTCTAAATGTCTTGTGTGTCTAATAATCATGGTTTTCCTCTGCCATGTGTTGGCCTTGTGTCTCCACCAGCCTAACTGGGATTGGGGTATTCATCACTAATGGGACTGGGGGGTTCGCCTTCAGCAAGACTGGACAGGCCAGAGTAAGGTAGCCGGAGCAGCTTTGGATAGGTGGGCAGTATAAGATTCTCTTAGATGAACGACACTGGATCCATTTTTGAATCCGTCATACGCTGATTTCAAGAACAGAGCCCTTAACACCTTATCCACCAAATATAGTCTTTCAACAGAGCACAGCAATTAAGAGCCCTCTCTATCCTATTCCACATCATTAAAAGTGATTTTAAACTAGACAGCTAGAACATTTTCATAAAACAGAAGTCGTAGCTAAGGCCCTTCTCAAATAGGGTAAAATAGATCATATAGCAAGCGCCCTGACAGCATTTAAACTGAACTGAACTCAGACGAGAGGCTGTGACGACATGGACACAGACATCTGATCCTCAACGGGATCTCAGTGTGGACACTGGAGATACACACTAATACCAGGTGTAAATGTCATCTCATATCATCTCTAGATATGAGACGCGCTATAATGCCAGGTGTTACAAGCCCCTTTGTGTGCGTGTGTGTGTGTGTGTGTGTGTGTGTGTGTGTGCGTGTGTGTGTGTATGCGTGTGTATATGCATTTTCACTGTCTTTTCTGTCCATTCGGAAAAGCATTTCTCCTAAGCTCACCCTCACCCCTCTATATCACAGCCTGTCTCTATCTTTCCTTCTGTCATTTCCCCCGACCGTGAGAGTGTGTGACAGATGGTCCCCCCCCCCCCCCCTCCACACTACACACACACACACACACTCTTCCTCCATCACACCTGAGATGCCGGGAAGTATCTTTCATTAGTTGAGTGGAGGCTGTCCAAACACTGCGTCCTGTGCCAGAAAGCTGAACCCATCTTGTGATAACTACTGAGATGCTTTTATTTATTAATATACAGGTTTTTATCTCCCTTTTTATCCTTCATCTTTTTATCTTTCAGCAGCTATTTACAGGCCTGCCCGTGCCAATTTGAGCTGCCTCCTCATCCTGTAAACACGGCGGATTGACTCATCCCTCTGTTTGTGACACCATCTAACTAAACAGTCTGTCCAGCCATCCATCTATACCTCTCCATCCCATATTGCTGCGGAGAGAAATAGATCTGAGAGCCGGCTTACTGTAGGGTGCTGTGTTCAAAGCTGTGCCGCTATCCCAAAGAAAATTGCCTCTCCCCAAGGACCACTCTCTTCAGACAGCTCCTGTAAAAGCCTGCCACCTCAGATGGCTCTTCTGCATGTTACATACAGCACATCATTTATGATATTTTTTGCATGATGTTGTTTATTGTTTTGTTTTTGCTCTCCCTCCCTCCCATGTGTTTATTTTGTTTATATCCGTGTTGATAAACAGTTTCTGGAGCCTCCTGAATGGAGTCACTTTACACTTGACACCATGTTGTTGTGTGTGGGAAGCGTAAACAGACACCCGACTTCCTCTCAAGCGTGACCACATGCTCATAGAATTCAGTGGTCTGATGATTTGTGTTATGGTATTGTGGTGTTCCAATGATGTCATCAGCGAGATGATGATATGGGGTTGATTCCAGGGGCAACATGCTGAAGAGGGGCTACAAAAAGCAATATTAGATGCATTCATGTATTTATGAAATATACCACAGAACTTCTTTTCACTGCTCCCAGTATTCCTGGCTACACCCCTGTGAGAGACACTGAGCTCCTCTCTACAGTCCAATGCCTTTTAGACTTTTCTAAGTTGTCTGACATGCCTTGATGTTTTTGTACATTTCCCTTAGCTAAAAACAAATGGAATATCTGATTATATATTCTAGAAGACCTCAGCAATAATATCATGTAAGTAAAAGGAATGTAGTAAAAAAAAGGTTTAATTTAATCAAATGTAAACATACCCTACAAAATATATGGACTGACGACAGTTTTAAATTTGTCAGTTCGTTGTTTGCAAGCACTTGAGTCCTGTTTGTTTTGAGTTTTCAAATCAAGGCGTAACCTTTAACCTTTGTTGTTGTTCCATCATGCCCCTCCCCTTGAGCACCGCAGCGAGGGTCTCGCGGTGCCATCCGTGCCCGGTTGGCAGGCCAGCGGAACAGTGAGCCCGCGCCGGTTCCAGCCGGGGACTATTGACTGTGCCAGGCCCCTCATAGTCTTGATTGCTATTCACAAGAGCTGCTGTTGATGCCAGGAAAGCGGAGATGATGAGTGGGAATTGTGGGACAGGGTTTGTACGGATGCCAGCGGGCGCCCCCGATGTCTTTAACTCTCTCACCTGCCGTGGCAGCCTTCTCTCTGAGAGCAGCCAACTGTTCCCTACTCCTCCAGACGGGCATAAGTGAACCCACGGACCACTGATTGATGAATCAGTCTCTGTAATAAAGGGTGTTCCTCCAAACAATGATATATGACGACTCTATCAGTGCCAGTTAAAGCGGAGACACTTACAGCATAGTTATAAGGCAGGCTATAAAGTGTTTTCTTTGCTGCCTGCCTTTCACGACAACCGGTAAATTACAGCGTGTGTGTGTGTGTGTGTGCAGCAGTGGGAAGAGGGGGCTGAGATGCTGCCCTACTTTCTGCACACACACACAGGAGACACACACTCGAGAAACAAACCTGAGACATACACACGAGAGACAAACACGGGTCACGCACACCAGACAAACACACCAGACACACACTCAAGACACATACCTGAGACATACACAAGAGACACAAACACGAGACACACACACGAGACACACACAAGAGACACACACTCAAGACACATACCTGAGACATACACACGAGACACAAACACGACACACACACAGGAGACACACACTCGAGACACAAACCTGAGACATACACACGAGAGACAAACACGAGACACCCACACGAGACACACACACCAGACAAACACACCAGACAAACACACCAGACACACACTCAAGACACATACCTGAGACATACACACCAGACACAAACACGAGACACACACACGAGACACAAACATGACACACACACGAGACACACACACCAGACACACACACCAGACAAACACACCAGACACACACTCAAGACACATACCTGAGACATACACACCAGACACAAACACGAGACACACACACGAGACACAAACATGACACACACACGAGACACACACACCAGACACACACACCAGACACACACACCAGACACAAACACCAGACACACACACCAGACACACACACCAGACAAAGACACCAGACACACACACGAGACACACACACCAGACACACACACCAGACACACACACCAGACACACACACCAGACACACACACGAGACACAAACACGACACACACACGAGACACACACACGAGACACACACACCAGACACACACACCAGACACACACACCAGACACACACACCAGACACACACACCAGACACACACACCAGACACACATGCCTATTTGCTGTTCCCCGGAGCGGCATTGCTTGGGATTTGTGGAGGTCACAAAATGACCAACGCACAGGCAAGATTGAATCTCATGTGTATCATTTAGGATGAAATGACGGCTCCATTTCAACATAGAGAAACCAGAGTGTGTGAAGATTTAGAATGCAAACATAGGCAGAGGATAAAAAATACCTTACAGTATATAGAATGAGAAAAAGAAACACATGACACTCTACAGACTTGTGGATTTGCACATGAGTGCATACACATGAACACGTGCATGAAAAAGTGCAAACACACACACACACACACACGGACACATATACACACGTGTACACACATACATGCACAAACACACAAACACAAATCAACAAAAAACACACACACACACACACACATTCAATTTCTTTTGTAAAAGCAGGGAGATGGGGTGGTGGTCTCCATCTCAGTGGAGTGTGAGCCTGAAATGGGAACGGCTTTTTTCTCATTAGCTCAGGTGCCAGACCAGCAGGGGTGGTGCAGAGAGTCACCTCTGTTTAAATCAATACGACAGAGAGAAGGAGAAAGAGAGAGACAGAGAGAGAGAGAGAGAGAGAGAGAGAGAGAGAGAGAGAGAGAGAGAGAGAGAGAGAAGGAGAAAGAGAGAGAGAGAGAGAGAGAAGGAGAGAGAGAGAGAAGGAGAAAGAGGGAGAGAGACAGAGAGAAGGAGAAAGAGAGAGAGAGAAGGAGAAAGAGAGAGAGAGAAGGAGAAAGAGGGAGAGAGGCAGAGAGCAGGAGAAAGAGAGAGAAG
>NC_137927.1:31765210-31767710 GCF_963457725.1 Sprattus sprattus
AAGGATGGAAGGAAGGAGGGAAGGGCGATGTTTGCTAGGTGGAAGAAATGCACAGTCGTGCGCCTGTGTGTGTGTGTGTGTGTGTGTGTGTGTGTGTGTGTGTGTGTGTGTGTGTGTCATGCAACTCTTTGTCCTGGGTGCTGCTGCGATGGGACAATCATGGTCCCCCCATTCGAAAGAAATGAAGAGAACAGCGAGAGACATGTGTGTGTTCAGGACAAGGGCATGAGGAGAGAGTGGCCAGTGGACGGATCATAGGCCGTGAGGATGAACTGCTTTGGAATGAGTAGCTGCAGTAGCTGCAGGGAAGAGAGAGGAGGCCAGAGAAGGTGAACTGGGACAGGAGGGTTGCCACAGACACGCCGCTGTGCTGCTCGCTCTCGGATCGCTTTCGGCCCGCTGCCTTGCTGTTGTTCTTCGCCAGCAGCGATCGCCTCGCATCCCTGCGCTGGCGGCTGGCCCGGGGGGCTCCCCTGCAGATGTGCAAGACATCAGCACTTCTCTCTCTCTCTCACACACACACACACACACACACACACACACACACACAGGCGCTGAGCGTTAGACCCAAAGGCAAGACATTCCACGCTGGGAACAATAAAATAAATTATGAATAAAAAAGTATGATAAATAAAAGTTAAAACGTAAGACGGGTGGGTGCCGGAGTACAGGAGAGAGAGGAGAGACGAGGGAACTGATAACCAGGTCCATGTTGACCCAGGATTTACAGCAGCTCTGGTCAGAATCAGTTCAGAACCCGTGCCCTGTGTCTGCTGAGGGAGACTCCACGGTCCATCCTTGCCTTGAGCTGAGTGAAGTGTTGGAAAAGAGAAAAGAGAGGCAAACGGGAGAAATGGAGGATTCTTAGTGTGCTCCACACAGATACAAAAGAACAGATCCAGATACAGTGAAAGTCAGCCCCCTGGGCCACCTGCAATGTTCTAGGATTCTGCCCACTGAGAGATCTAGAATATTCTGCATCAGTATCCACACTACAATGTGAATGTGGAGAAGCAGACCACACTATGGAGCACTGCCTTGTCTGCACGCTACTACCCAACCCCTGCAGCCCGTTTTCACCAAAAATGCAAAGGACTGTGTAAAGAAATGGGAAACTGCCATATAACTATCACACTTCAGTGAAACGAAAAGAAGAAGAAGAAGAAGACTACGAAATGTATAATTGGAAGAGCCGATGGCACATTTTACAGTGGACATGATTCATTTGTGTTTCTGGGGCTCATCCGGTGGTGATAACCCTAAGACCAGGGAGACGACATACTGAAAACATGTTTGTATGGTATGTATTGAAAGATGCTTCGAGAGTAAAGCCAGCAGCACAATCCCTGAGTGCTGTATTTGCTGGTGGTAGCTATTTAAAGGAAACGCTAACGTTTGCCAAGCTGCATATGTTCCTGACCTCAGGGTGAGTTCATGTTCTGTCCAGACTCACAGGGCCAACACACTGTAGATTTAGCTGCAAGGTTTCTTCTCTGGCTGGGTTTACTGCCAGCTATACAGTGTGGCCAATTCATACTTCTCCCCAATACATGGCCGAGGTTCAAAGGGATTAGACAGGTACACAGTGCAAGAAGTACATTGTCTCGGTTATTTCCCTTGGGTCAGTAATGCAGAGGCTGTGAAGCCAGGGAAGCTGCAAGGCCTGTGTGTACAGTCACAGACTGGTGCCACATTGAAGAATAATGTTAAAGAATACACAGCCTTTGATTTCATTTGTTTTATTTGATACGGACATGCAAGGCTGTGACAAGCAATGCCATTTGAACATAATACCTATGAAAGGAAAAAGGACAACCAACTCCCAGCTTCCTGAACTTGCAGGAAAAGGATAAATCTTTTCTGAAGAACACACACTCGCACACTGCATGTCATGTCCTCGATGTGGTTCTCTCATCTCAGGCCAGAGATGAAACGGGCTGATAGCTCGTAGCTTTCATTCAAACACATTCATAGCTCTCTGTATGCTTTCCCTCCAGCTCTGTGGTGAGAGTGAGTGATGCTCTCGCACCTGACAGAATTAGCGAGCGCAGAGCTCACACTGGGGGAGAAAACATGCTGAAGAAGTGACGCACAGCGGAGGAATCAAAACAAAGACAGAAAAGGTGCTAAAACTAAAATGCTAAGGACCTATATGGGAAGGAGTTTTAGAGAGAGAGAGAGGAAGCGAGGGATAGAGAGAAGTCCATCACCACAACCAGACCACTGTTGGCCCGCATCTGATATTTTGGTCAATGATCTCCCATACCTCCCATGATAGATGCTGATCACAGATTAGCATCAGGTAAGGGTTAGGGTTAGGGTTACCAGAGGCAACATTTAGGGTCAGAGTGATCTTTAACTTTTTACTATTAAAGCTCTGATCGGTGTGGTTTTCTTATTTGAATAAGCTTCCATTCTTGTGCTCTGTTGTCTTTTAGTTTTGCCTCTCTCTGTGTGTATGTGTGTGCGTGTGTGTATGTGAGTAAGAGAGAGCAAGAGG
>NC_137927.1:31777710-31787710 GCF_963457725.1 Sprattus sprattus
CCATCAGCTGGTGCCAGAGTGATATAGATGAACCTCCATTAAGGCTGGGAAATGGATGACATTTCACATTAAAATGGTCTCTGTGACTCCCTATCTCCACGCCCCATACATTTCCTCTCTCAATAGTTCCTCTTCACATTTGTTTTCTTTTGTAGAAAACTGACAGGATTTTTTTTATTATTTTGGCCATATGCAGATTTTATTAGGAGAGAAGAGAGAAACACTGACAGATGTGCTGCTGAGAAATTTCCTCTACAATAAAAGATAGCTTCCTGTGCTCGGAAGTAATGAGAAGGAGTCCTCTCTCTGAATTTAAAACAGGGATTCTTCTCGTGAAAGAGTGTCAAAAGGAAAACGTGCAGAGATGGGGAACATGCAGCGTGATTCACACTGTAGATGGATGGGAAGGGAGGTGGGGTGGGGAGCCTGAAAATGTGTTTTTAATTGAGGACTGTGCTCCTCTGTCTGGACACAGACCCATTCGTCTTCATTCGGGGAGGCTGGCTGCCATTTTGACAGCTCTGGTTTGGGCCTTGTGTGGATTTGTAACTTCTAAGCCCAAATTCCCTCCGCCGCTTCTTCTGGTGTTTCAAACCCACTGCCCTCAGGCCATAATGAGGACGCCTGGAGAGGAGGGGTCAACGTTTAACCACATCCATATATGGAAGAAGGGCTTTTAAGCCAGAGGGGGGTTATTGAGGGGTATTTTTTTGGGGGGGGAGGGGGGGCGGGGATAAGGGGCGGGTGGATTAAGGTGGGACGATCTCTTCTTCTATATGGAGAGACATCTGCTTTCTCTGCTCAGGCAGTAAATCCAAGTCTCTACTCTTAACCGTAATCCCTCATCCTGTCCTCCCCCGAGGGGAGATGACCTGATCAGTCAGAGGAGAAATGTGGGGAATATGGCCACGGACGGCAATTACATCCTTTGGTTATTTTAGTTCTGAGGGAGATATAGGGGACTTGGAGCCACTGTGCTGGACACACTGTGGGCTCTTTGTAGGCCGTAGTGGCGGAACATCTTTGTTTTTGCGTGGTGCCACATTACTGCTGTGTGTGTGTGTGTGTGTGTGTGTGTGTGTGTGTGTGTGTGTGTGTGTGTGTGTGTGTGTGTGTGTGTGTGTGTGTGTGTGTTGTGTGTGTGTGTGTGTGTGTGTGCGTGTGTGTGTGTGTGTGTGTGTGTGTGTGTGTGTGTGTGTGTGTGTGTGTGTGTGTGTGGGTGCCACATTACTGCTGGGTCTGGCATCACTGATGCAAGATCTAAATGAACCAGCCATTTTCCTTTGAGGTCTTGTGCTTTCTTTCCTTGTGTCTACTGAAGATGGTTGCATCCATCTGACAATGCTTTTCATCATGGTTCGGTTTTTGATAAAACGCAGAGGCAGAGAGAAAAAAAAAGAGAGACAGTGTGTGAACAAGAGGAAGAGGGAGGGAGGGAAGGAGGGAGAGAGGAACGAGTCAACATACAAACAAGTGATAATAGGGAGGTGTGTTATTGATTCCCTCCTCAGGGACAGAGAGAGAGAGAGAGAGAGAGAGAGAGAGAGAGAGAGAGAGAGAGAGAGAGAGAGAGAGAGAGAGAGAAGAGAGAGAGAGAGAGAGAGAGAGAGCTGTTCTCGCTTCACATCCTGACAGTGCGACATGCAACGCCCAGGAAACGAGGCGGTCACATCAGAGCCTTGAGAGACGTCAAATCTTGTCATCCAGCTATTCAGATGTCAACCACAAAACGTTTCGCTCGATTATTAATTAGTTCTGATCAGTCCTCCCTTTTACTGCCAAGTGTGAGACATGGAGACAGAAAATACATCTACAAAAATAGCCAATGCATGTTGTTCTGCTCATTTAGAAGACAGCCCTTACTGTACCCTAACTGAACACCAGCTGTATGTTATTTATAAGAGGATGTTGCAAATGTACACCGTTTTACATGCAATACATAAACCTTTACTAACAGTAAGAGCATAGTGCTCAGATACTTGCATAAGATGATGCATAAGATAATTTGAGTAGGAATTTAGAAATTGTTCTCAGTCATACTATTAGTTGTTCTATGATTACGTTTTATCTTAAAACTTACGTACTCCTGGGTAGCCTAATGCGTAGCCTACTGATCAAGCTGCTTAGAGTTGAGAAAAATGCTGCATGTGTCCTAAGTACAATGCAAGCGGAAATTCCTAATAATGCATCCCTATAACGCATCCATATAACGCATCCCTATAACACATCCCAATAACGTATCCTGTGGCATCATAAGGGCCCAGCCTAGTAGAGGGGTGTGGCATTCCTGTATCGATTAGCTTCTACATCACAAAATGGCCGCTGGTGCCCACACTACATCTCCTTGAATGCCTCAGGACCCACCAAGGTGGAGGTGCTTAAGATACCCTATTCGAAATGTGACTTACAAGCTTTTAGTTGCTTGTACTATTGGATAAATCTGCTAAATCTAATCAAATGTTCTGATTAGCGTGATTTGGTTAGCACAGTACTGTTCTTCTTAAGTCTTTTCTTTCTTCTCTATTCCACCCATTTCCATGAGCTGTTGTAAGCTTGCCATCCAACACAGGCTGGCTTGTTATTGAAATTGCAAAACCGCAGAAACATTCAAATGCCATTTGTTTTCGATTGTATGTAACGTTAGCGGCAAACCTAATATGCTCTGTGAGTCTTTGCTTTTCATTTCAAATGAGTGATGTGGAAAAAGCTGTGACTCCGGTAAACACAAAAGAATGCACCGGCTGTTAATCTTAGAGTATATTTGGCTAAAGTTAGGATCTATGCGCCATTATATTGCAACGTGTGTGCAGTGATATTACTATGACAGAGACATTAAGGAAGCGAAGGCAGGTGACTTTGTTATGAACTATGAACTCTGTTTAACTGTCGCAGTTTCCTGTAGCCTAATAATACTGCAATCATCACCCTTCTATCTTCAAACTCACACATGTGTACACACACTTTGGAGAATATTGAAGAACACACGGACAGATTGCTCTCACACCTACATAAATGTATAGATATTTTCGAGACGAGGAGAATGCATATGTATGTGTTTATGTGTGTGCAACCCTGTCCCTGTGATGCTGAGTGACTATGGTAATGTAATGATGACAGATGGTTCTATTCAGCGATAAGTGTGTGTTCTTGTAGGTTCTTCAACACAATTTTGTCATAATTTCCTGTTTGCTGCTTTCCTTCTCCTGTTCAAGTGCTCTTAGTGATTGATCCCCTGCTGCTGTAGGGCAATCACACACACACTCACTCTCTCACACACACACACACACACACACACACACACACAGAGACACACACACACACACACACACACACACAGAGGGAGGTCGGGCAATCACACCTCACATTAAGTTGTGGAAATGCAGCTCTAGCTGTCTTGTGAAATGAAATATATATATTCTGAGGGCCTTTCCCTAATCCAGCTGTAAAAGTCAACCTGTATGCAAAATTGTTGGCAGCACCATGATACTACACACAATCACTGATGACTGTCTGATGACATCTGAAATGGCTATTTCACTTGTAACGACGGGGATGCATCACAGATACACACACACGCACAAACACAGACACGCTCACACACACACACACACACACTGACACATACACAGAAACACACACACACACACACACACACCGTCACACTCTCTCACACACACACACACACACACACACACACATACACACACACACACACACACACACACACACACACACACACACACACACACACACACACACACACACACACACACACACACAGTGTGTGAGTAGTTTGTTTTTCTTTGGCTCTCAGAGATCATCTTTCACTCGCGGAGTCTTTAGAGAATGATCATGTCCAGAGTTCTCTGTCATTGATCCGAGGAGACCGCTCTTCAGCCTTGAGAGGGGGAGGAGGGGGAGGAGGAGGGGGGGGGGGGGGCAGGTGAACACTGCACACCACACCACTGCTTCCATCCCTGAAAGACACTAACAGAGCGGGCGAGACATCCTCCATCTCCATCTGCAAGTGGAGCTGAAGGAATGCGTGTGTGTGTGGTGTGTGTGTGTGTGTGTTACGACCCATAGGGCTGGATGGAGATGAATTAGCAGATTACATTGTCAAGGGTCTTATCAGTTTATCGCTCGATCGAAAGCAACCCTGGTGAACCTGTGTGAGTGTGTGTGTGTGTGTATGTATGTGTGTGTCTGTGTGTGCATGTGAGTGCATGTGAGTGTGTTTGTGTGTGCATGTGAGTGTGCATGTGTGTGTGTCTGTGTAGGCATGTGAGTGTGCATGTGAGTGTGTGTGTGCATGTGAGTGCATGTGAGTGTGTGTTGTGTCTGTGCATGATTGTGTGATGATTGTGTGATTCTGCAAGTGTGCACACGTATGTCTGCATGAAAGTGCTTTTGTGTGTGTCGATGTGTGGGAGTGGGAGGGAGTGTGTGTGTGTGTGTGTGTGTGTGTGTGTGTGTGTGTGTGTGTGTGTGTGTGTGTGTGTGTGCGAGTGTGTCGATGTGTGGGAGTGTGTGTGTATGGCTCTGATAGGTGGTGGAGCGTTCTACTAACTGCTGCAGCTGAAGTGCGTTTAAAATATATCCCTCATGGTTGTGGTGGACAAGGTTATTGGTCTCGAGGATTTCAGACAGAAGTGACAGCAAGGAAATTGAAAAGACTGACTGACCTATTTTTGACACTGGAAGGGAGAGATAGAGAGGTAGAGAGGGAAAAAGAGAGAAGGCGGTGAAAAACAAGAAAAGAAAAGGTGTGAGGTCAATCACTTAAAGTAATTAACTAATCGCACAATTTGCTGGGTTTAATCTAAAAAAAAAACCTCTCTGAATTAATTTAGAATCAACACAAATTAATTTGAATACTATTGTTTAATTGATTTAGTTTTTACTGTAAAGACAGTTAATCTTCTGTGCACTACTGATTTCCAATTTAACCATCAAAACTGACTCAGCTCGAAAGGCATATTTGTCTCTTGTGTAGTTCTTAAAGTGTGAAGGGACTTTTGCGTTGAAATGATGATTGCGATTACACGGAGAAGCTGACAAGGAAAGATGTAGTTTGGGGAGGGAGATAGTGTGTGTAGAGCTAGTGACCGCTCAGCCAGTCAGTAGGTAGATAGTGTGTGTAGAGCCAGTGACCGCTCAGCCAGTCAGTGGTTAGATAGTGTGTGTAGAGCCAGTGACCGCTCAGCCAGTCAGTGGTTAGATAGTGTGTGTGGAATTAGTGACCACTCAGCCAGTCAGTGGTTAGATAGTGTGTGAAGCCAGTGACCGGTCAGCCAGCCAGTGGTTAGATAGTGTGTGAAGCCAGTGACCGGTCAGCCAGCCAGTGGTTAGACAAGGTTTGCAGCCCGTTGGGTTTGTTATAAGTTGAAGCACTCAATGCACATTCAAGTCTGTGAATTCAACTAAAGTCCACGTCAGGTGTATGTTGAATGCCCCCATATATAACATAGAATATAATGATAATATATAATAACATATATGATATATATATATAATAATATAATAATAACGTAACACAGTAAGCTATGTTAATTGCGTTATTGTTTCTAACACAAATTAATTCCTATTCATTGGAAGATTCATCAAGTTCCCTTTCTGCATCTTCTGAAGATAGTATCTCCTCCCTCCTGCTGATCACATGAAATGCAACCACATGTTACTGAGCCATGACCTGATGGGCAATCAGGTAATCAGGTAATCAGTCTGGCTATCAGGGACTGCCTGGCTGGGGTTAGAGAGAGGCCAGGCATAGCAACATGATCGAAACGAGTTCACAGAGAGAGACAGAGAGAGAGAGAGAGAGAGAGGGGGAGAGAGATAGAGAGAGAGAGAGAGAGAGAGAGAGAGAGAAAGAGAGGCAGAGAGACAGAGAGACAGAGATAGAGAGGGAACATATGAACTGTAAATGTTAGTTATACCCTGCCAGACAGACAGAATCTGAAAAAAAAGAAAACAGTTGCTCCCTTACCCACAATCCACTGGGGGAGCTGTCTCCAGTTACATCCAACTACATCATCAAAGGTTTATGACTGGCATTTGCACAGTGTGTCACAAAAGGCTTGTGTTATCTAAAGGCTCTTTGTTGCCGTCATCTGTCACAGACATGGAGGGCACACCCTCTGAATGGGAATATGATTGTATAGTGTGGAGGCCCTCTGTGATACCACACAGAGAGTTTTTCAAGTGATTAAAGAGTTAAAAGTCTCTCAACCAGATGAAGAAAAATGCCAGCAACAGTTAGAAAGCTCTGAGGCCACAGCCACTCGAAGACAGAGAGACAGAAAGGGCCTGGTATCATGAGGAGTTTAAAAAGCTGAGGTTTTAAGTTTCATAGCAAAAATAGAGACTAAAGAAAGAGAGCGAGAGAGAGAGAGAGAGAGAGAGAATGAGAGGAGGGGGAGACTCCCACAGCAACTGTAGAAGAACCTTAAAAAACAGTAGAGCTGCCATTGCCAGACTCTCTGAAACCCAAATCTGCAATGCCAGGCAGTTCCCCCCAGGCCCTAGCTGGAAAGTCCACCCCGCCACCACCCCCCCCCACCCCCCCAGCCTCGTGTTTGTTATTTCTAGAAGCTATCCTTGCTGGAAAATGTGCCCCCTTTTTATTTTCCTTGTAGCAGCTGAGCAATTTAAGTAGACTCGGGAGATACAATTTAGGCCAGCGAAAGGCCAGTCTGCAGATGTACAGCATTAACACTCCCACCAGCCCCTTCACCTTGGCGATTGATTCCACCCCTCTCTCACTCTCTCTCTCTCTCTCTCTCTCTCTCTCTCGCTCTCTCTCTCTCTCTCTCTCTTACTCTCTCCCTCTCTTTCTCTCACTCTCTTACTCTCTCCCTCTCTCACACGCTCTCCCTCGCTCCCTCTCCCTCTCTCGCTCTCTCACTCTCTCACTATCTCACACGCTCTCCCTTTCTTGCTCTCTCTCTCCCTCGCTCTCTCCCTTTCTATCTCTCTCTCTCCCTCTCTCTCTCTCTCTCCTTTTCACTCTCTCTCTCTCTCTCTCTCTCTCCTTTTCACTCTCTCTCTCTCTCTCTCTCCTTTTCACTCTCCCTCTCTCTCTCCCTTTCTGTCTCTCTCTCTCTCTCTCTCCTTTTCACTCTCTTTCTCTCTCTCTCTCTCTCTCTCTCTCTCGCTCTCTCACTCTCTCCCTGGCGCTCTCCTTTGACGAAGCACAGATCCTGCTGAAACAAACACCTTAGTGAGAAAATCTAATCGTTTCAACAAGGCTGGGACTGCTGCATAATTCCATTAGCCTCCCGAGGTTTGAGCCGGTGGTTGCAAAAGTGTGTAAAATGCTTGAATTTGCATTCATGTATTCATTTATTTATTTGTTTTATTTTATTTACAGTTGATTAAGTGGGTGTGGATAAAACTGTGTTTGGATCTCAACTGTAGAAGGCAATTGGAAGAAAAACACCCCTCCCCCCTTTTGCTGCCATTGGAAACAAAACTGGAGTAATTTAATCTCTGGCCTTTTCTTCATTTACGTCATGTATCATACCAGCACATTTCTTTCCAAAACAAAACTGTGATGATTTAGACAAACTCAAATTTCTACGCAGCCATTCTTCATATAGTGGTGGTTTGCAGAAATGATCTCATTAGTTTCTTAGCAAAAGCCTGGTATTATAAATCAAGTCTGTGGTCTGACCAGCCTGTGCAAATATCATATTACCCCACAGGGAACAGGGAGCTTTGTGCCCAAATTTAAAAAAGGCCTTGTCACATCTTAGGTGGGCATTTAAAGGGTATCTCATGTGTGATGGTGAAAAGACTTCACAGAACTGTGAGGATGCCTTGAGCGCCCAAAGCTTATTGGAGAACTAAGTGGCACCTAAATCCCATTACCATGAACCAAAGAGCACATGAATAATTTAAACTCCATTATAGCGTACTGAGCAATTACTGGGCATTAAGTGACACCTTTTCATTTGATCTAGGGAGAAGATTCTCAAAAGAAGTGTCTTCATAAGGAGCTTACAGCTTGACCTAGACTCTGTTATTATGTATCAGGCGTATGGAAATGGAAGCACTTACTCTAAGAAGCTGACTGAAACAGGAAGAAGGTCATGATTGAGGAAGTGAGGTCATGATTGAGGAAGTGAAGCTGCCCGCGATCATCACCACAGTTTTTGGGTGCATAATGTGCTTCCATTTAAAGGAGCCACATTGGCCATTTATGCAATAATATTCTACCCAGAATCCGCCGGCAGTAATCCCAGTTAAAGTGTTTGATGTTGTTGTGGTCTGGGTTGCTAAACTTCAGTTCACAACATTATGAACATTTTGTCTTAGACTCCTCACTAAAGATCCATTAGGATCCAAAGTGTAAACAGTGAACTAAGTGTTTGATGTTGTGGTCTGGGTTGCTAAACTTCAGCTCAGAATATTATGAACATTTTGTCTTAGACTCCTCACTAAAGATCCATTAGGATCCGAAGTGTAAACAGTGAACTAAGCAAGTTTCTTCTCGAACATCATCATGGCTTCTGGGCATGGTCTGTTGCTCCTCTTCCTTCCCCAACAAACCCACAAAGAACATTTGAATCTCTGCGGGGAACCATGCATCTTTATTTCCATATCCTCTGTCTTCTTAGCTCCCACTGTGTTTGCTTCTCCTCTCTTCTCAGCTAGAGTAGTAGGAGGCGGCGTCCGCAGGAGCCCTGAACTGAGGGTGGTGTGAGCCGCGGTGTGTGTGTGTGTGTGTGTGTGTGTGGGTTGGGTGCTGCTGGTCAGTGATTAGACGACAGTCAGTCTTTGCCCCCAGGAGCGAGAGACGTGATCGGGGGGGGGTGGAGATCAACTCCAGGAGCGAGAGACGTGATCGGGGGGGGTGGAGATCAACTCCAGGAGCGAGAGACGTGATGGGGGGGTGGAGATCAACTCCAGGAGCGAGAGACGTGATCGGGGGGGGGGTGGAGATCAACTCCAGGAGCGAGAGACGTGATGGAGGGGGTGGAGATCAACTCCAGGAGCGAGAGACGTGATCGGGGGGGTGGAGATCAACTCCAGGAGCGAGAGACGTGATCGGGGGGGGGTGGAGATCAACTCCAGGAGCGAGAGACGTGATGGAGGGGGTGGAGATCAACTCCAGGAGCGAGAGACGTGATGGGGGGGGGGGTGGAGATGCACCAAGCACAGATCAACTGCAGAAGGTCAAAGAGAAAAACGCAGAGAAGTCAAACACCTACTCTTGCAGCCTTTCACTATTTCTCCCGCTCTCACTCCTCTCTCTCTCCCTCGTTTTTTCTGTGTCTCTCTGCATATGTAACATATGCCTCTATCAATACACGTCTCTTATATGATTACTGCAAAATATTACACTGACACATTACATGAAACAGTCTCGCTCCCTCTCTCTCCTTCTCCAGTCATTCTCTATACTTATTAACAGCTTCCTGCAGCTTGACTGATTTGTGCTTTTGCCCTCAGCAACCTTAGCTCTGGTAATGCCATGTGTGCATATGAGGTGAAGTTGAGAGGGAGTGGGAAATGTATGTGTGCGGGTTTGTGTGTATGTGTGTGTGTGGGAGGTGGGGGGGGGGGGGGGGGGGTGGTTGTGTGTGTTCGGATCAGTAAGCGGGTGCTGCTGCAACCCTGGTCAGTGTCCACATGATCTCAGCTTGCAAGACTGTAGATGAGACGAGACGAGACGAGACGAGATGGCCAGTTTGTTTTCTTCCATAACAACATGGCTGCAGACTCATGCTGGTCTTCATGGCAAACGCACTACACTAAATGCCAAAATCATTGACAAGAACAAGGGGGTAAAAGTGTGCAGTTCCAGTTGAACATCGTTGACATAATCATCATACCGTAGGTCTCGTGGGGGAGGGGCAGAGATCAGCATGATGTCACTGATGGTTTCAGGCTGCTGTCACGGTGTCACTCTCTCAGCGACATTTTTAAATATGCTGACACGGGTCGCATTGTCGTGCTGCAACTCCAGGGCAGGTTTACCATGCTGTCAGCTCTC
>NC_137927.1:31790210-31827710 GCF_963457725.1 Sprattus sprattus
GCATTCAGATGAGGGCTCACACACACACACACACACACACACACACACACACACACATACACACACACACACACACACACACACACACTGAGGGCTCCCATGGAGCTGGATGGCGTGACCTCAGTCTCCAAAGGACGCGCGCCTCGCAGGCAACCTCATCGGCAGGCTGGATGGCGTCCAGGTGTTTTTCATAAAGTGACCGTGATGTATCTGTCACAGCCCATAACACCCGCAGCCACCAGATTGACACAAAAATTGGGGAAGAAGATGGATGAGTGGGCCGAGAGATATTCTCACTGAAGATGAGAGAATAAAACGGAATAAAAAAAAACTAAAAGTGTAATATGCTTCTTTTTTTTTTCTCTCTCTGGATGTTGACAACAAAAACAAGCTGTAAGATATTGAATGCTTGACAGAAAATGGTGGAGGCGAGCTGCATAAAGAAAGTGGCAGTGATAGATATGCTTATTTTCCAGGGCCATGTGTGGTGCTGTCAGAAGTGCCTTTCAGAGGGGAGCACACAACTAGGCCACTGGGCCAGAGGGGGTTGGGAGGGGAGAGAAAGAGACTAAACACAGTGACACGGACCAGCCCTGGGGAGGGAACACTGCCCCCTTCTGGGCCCAGCTGGTCACTAGCTCTGACGGATCAAGTGCAGGTCCGGGCCAGAGCAGCCTCCGGGCCACCTGTATTTCTGGGAAGTCTGGGTCTGGTTTTTTTACTGGTTCTACTAAAAGAATGCATTCGTCAACAATGGAAGATTCTAGAATTCCACCTCATGTTCCATTTCGATATTCTTTGGAATTTTCACTGTACAACATTCTAAACACAGCGGTGTGATGGTAGCCGCCAAAGGGTTAAAACATTCGGCCCCCAGGTCCCTTCTGCTAATCACAGGATGAGGGTGAGGGGTGGTGGGGCGTTTGGGGGGGTGGGGGGTGGAGGTGGGCCCTGCTCTGGTCACTGCTCCAGTCAGGAAGTTCATGATGTATGACTGGGAATTCCTGTGGTATATGTTCCATGCATTAATAACAGTCCAAACACAAGGCCTCGCGGAGGAGAGAGAGAGAAAGACGGAGTGGTGGCGGGGGAGGACTCTAACCAAAGACACATGGAAAATGTTTTTCTTCCCCATCAAATGATACGTCTGAGGGCCTCGTCCATATGATTGCCATACATATTTAAGGCGCTGTTTGTATTTGAAACAAAAATAGAGGCCCACGCCCAAGCCCTAAGTCCCACCCTCGTGCTCAATCTTTTTTTTTTCCATTCCTCTCTTTTTCTTTCTCCTTCCTAGTCACACACACACGCACACACACACGCACACGCACACGCACACACACACACACACACACACACACACACACACACACACACACACACACACACACACACACACACACACACGCACACACACACATACGTGTACAATCATGCGCACAAGCACACACGGATTTACACATAAGCACACACACAAACACATAGTGATGTACATTCATAGTATGAAGTGTAGGGTTCATAAGAGTTTTGCTTGGACACTGAAAACACATAATGAGTACATACTTCTTCACTCCTGTTATGGTTGAGCTGCAGCAGGGGAAATGGCAGCAGCTTTATACGTGGTGTTTTTCAGACAGAAATTCTACTTTTCAATTTACTTTTTACGATTTAATTGTTCACTTTTTTTTTGTTGAACCAAATGATCGCCAGGGGCTTTTCCGTGCAACAAATAAAAAAAACCTGTCGCGAACAACAAGACTAAACAGAATTCAGCATTTTCTCTATTCCTGGGAAGCCTAATAAATAAATAATCACAGTTTTTTGGGTCAGACCGAACAAGCCAAAGTAATTGCATTTCACACTCTTCTGAATATTCTCATCAGTGTCAGCTTAATTGGAGTGCCACATAAATTCTTTCGCGTTACTCTGTGTTTTTTTTTTTTTACACAAACACACAGTTCGTGGCGTGTACTCCACAGTCCTGGCGGAGCACGTTAGACCCCCACACATGTGCTGTGATTGATGTGCGGCGATGCATCTTTTTGGGATCATTTTCGCTTCGACCATCAGGACACCGAGGCCTCCAAGAGAGTGTGACTTATTGTGCCTGTTAATCCTCTTGGCCAGGCCTCTCCCAGGCCTCTCCCTGGACCCCGACGTCAGCCCTCACCAGACGGGAAGAGATTCAATAAGGGATGTCCCCGATGTTTAATTTCATGCTTCAAGACATCCAAATGTCTTCCAAGGAGATGAGAGAAAAAGGGACAGAGAACAGAGCTTTCTTCTTTTTCCCCCTCTTTTCCTCGTTCCTCGTTTCCTCGTTTCCTCGTTTCCTCGTTCTCTGCTTGCCTGTTTAATTAATTTTCCGGTAATGTATTGAAAAAAAAGAAATTATGCTCCTCCTGGTAGGAGTTCTCCTTCTCCATCTGGTAAGTTGTGGCACGTTTTTATGAAAAGCGTGCTATTTGTTTTTAATTCATGATTGAGCGAGTCATTACATCCTAAAATAATTTGCCTGTCTTCATCATGGTGGGCAAACATTTCACATTCTCAGTCACGCTTGGTTGACAAATTTTCAATGAGTGTTTGATTGCCTTAATTACAGGATAGGGAGGATGTGTTTACTCATTTTGGTCGAGAGGTGTGAAAAGACTGATTTGCACAGATTTGTTTATCCTTAGAAGCAGACAGAGAGACCAACATGTCTACTGAATCACCATTTCCCCTGCCAATTTGTGAAGAGCCTGGCGATTATGAACCATCCTTTACTCTTTACTCAACAAAATAAGGGAGAGAGTACCGTCAGGATGTGGATGATTTGAGGATTTAGGTAATTCGAGGTGACCAGGAATCACTATATGTCTTGAAAGTGACCTGACATTGTATCTGTCCTTCACTTTCAAGCATGTGAAACAGGGGCACCCAGATACACACACACACACACATTGCTGTATTAATTATACATTTAGTCTTTTTACCGCAAAAACCCTGTAGCCCTGTGGTCAATGTTGGATAATAGTGTGGAAAATGGACACCTCAAGTCAGTCTCTGTGTGGTTGCCATGGTAAAGCAATATTTCTAGACGCCAGACCCACCTGTCATGTTGAGTTGATGCAGCAAAGGTTGAAGACACGAGATCACTCAAGCAGCTCCTTGTCTGCGGATCAATATAAAGTTGACATTGGCAGTCTGTAAATTTCAGCTTGTTAAAACTCAATGAATACTGTGATGGCTTGAAGGCTGTCCAGGCCATTGTGTTTCCACAGACCCTTATTTGACATAAATTCATGGTCAAACACGATCATGTGCACAGTCGTGTTTGTTGTTGATTAATGTGTTCATGTAAACAATCATCAGGTCATGGGTACATGTCATTAGGCATGTGTGTGTATGTGTGTGCAGGTGTATGTATGTGTGTGCAGGAGTGTGTATGTGTGTGCAGGTGTGTGTATGTGTGTGCATCTGTTTGTATTTGTGTGCATCTGTGTGTATGTGTGTGCATGTGTGTGTATGTGTGTGCAGGTGTGTGTATGTGTGTGCATGTGTGTGTATGTGTGTGCATGTGTGTGCAGGTGTGTGTATGTGTGTGCAGGTGTGTGTATGTGTGTGCAGGTGTGTGTATGTGTGTGTTAAAGATGTGAACTAATCCAGCTGGGAGTACCTGCTTTACTAATCCCCATTTAAATAGTGCCATTCTCTTAAAGGTGACTAGGCTCATGAGGCTCGCAGTGAGAGCTCTTTAAACATCTCCAAAGGTCTGGTTTAAATTTAACATTCAGCCGCACAGCTGCGGTCGACTCAGAGGAAAGGAGTAAAGAATCATTTGGTACGTTTTCAGCCTTTATTGATGTGCACAAAAATAATCTCGTCCACGTTGCACTTTCTAGCTTGCAGGTGATGGATTCACCCTGGGAGGAGAATAGCTTATTGCCAATACCTTTCCTTGTTCTCTCTTGCCCTCTTTCTCTCACTCTCTCTGGCTCTCTCTCTCATCCTCTCTCTGGCTCTCTCTCTCTCTCTCTGGCTCTCTCTCTCTCTCTCTCTGGCTCTCTCTCTCTCTCTCTCTGGCTCTCTTGCTTATCCTCTCTCTCTCTCATCCTCTATCTGGCTCTCTCTCTTGTCCTCTCTCTGGCTCTCTCTTTCTCTCTCTTGTCCTCTCTCTGGCTCTTTCTCTCTCTCTCTAGCTCTCTCTTTCTCTCTCTTTCTCTCTCTGGCTCTTTCTTTCCCTCTCTGGCTCTCTCTCTTGTCCTCTTACTGGCTCCTTCTCTCATCCTCTCTCTGGACCTTTCTCTCTCTGGACCTTTCTCTCTCTCTTTCTCTGCCTCTCTCTGAATCTTCTTTGTTCCACTCCTCCGTTTCCTCTTTTTTTCCCTTCTTCTCTCCCCTTGCTCCTCCTCCCCTCGCTACCACGTCTCTCATTTCTCTTGTCTCCCCTCTTCAAGTCTTCTTCTCTTCATCTGTCTATCTCCCCTCCCTTAAGTCTCCCACTTCCTAAAATCCTGATGCTCTCTTCTCTGTACTCCTCTTCCAATCCCCCCCCCCTCTCCCCTGCTTTTTTACCACTAAGCTGTCACTCATAGCAGATCTACCATTCGCAGCTGTGTGAGTCTGTGTGTGTATGTGTGTGTGTGTGTGTGTGTGTGTGTGTGTGTGTGTGTGTCTGTGTGTGTATGTGTGTGTGTGTGTGAGAGTGTGTGTGTGTGTGTGTGTGTGTGTGTGTGTGTGTGTGTGTGTGTGTGTGTGTGTGTGTGTGTGTGTGTGTGTGTGTGTGTGTGTGTGTGGTGGTCCTCCATCAGCTTTCAGGACTGGTGACCTTGGTGTCATGCCCGCACACATGCCCACACGATCAGTGAAACCATTCCAAACTTAATGCAACCCCACCATTGTTTATCTTTTACCTGGCAAGGTTGACATCAGGCTAAAGTACCATGGGAACCATGGGAACCATGGGAACAAAGAACATGAGTGACAGGACCCCAAGCTGAACTGTAGCCAGGAAAATATGAATGTATTAATTATAGAACTTCATTTACCCTTAAACCACGCAGTGCCCCTTTCATGGGTACTGGGTACTCCGTGGATTTGGAATCAAACTCCCTTTAATTGATCTCAGTTAAATTACCTTTTATCTGTTGGTGTGTGGTAGCCAACCCCCCGAATCCTTGCACAAATCTATTTAATTCTGCCTTTAACAAGCCCGGGAGAGTAAAGGTTTCATACCGTGAGGGCTACGGGGGTTCTCCTCTACATCAGAGGCAGCAGCAGCTTCAGTGGGCATCGCTCAGCCCCCTATCTCCCTGAGAACAATGGCGACAGCTGGCCTGATAAAGCAGTGACAGTAAACACCAGCTCCGGGTGCGAGGATCACGCTGAGCAATGAGTCAGCCGCTGACTAACTACGGCCTGGGACTGCTCTGCAGCCGATAGCCAAAGCGCAGACGCTCCACCGGTGTCCTTGGGTAAACCTTTCTGCTCGTTCTGAAACTACCCGCCCTGAAGACGAGTCCTGCCCTCCCCTGTGTCTGCTGACGTGGGGGGGATGAGTGCAGGTCTGCGTCCTCCTGGCAGGCGTGTGTGGGGAGCGTTAGCTTTAGCGTGTTGAGAGGTGCAGGTCTGCGTCCTCCTGGCGGGCGTGTGTGGGGAGTGCTAACGTTAGCGTATGGGGTGTGTGTGCGTGGTTTGCGTCCTCCTGGCGGTCGTGTGTGGGGAGTGCTAACGTTAGCGTGTGGGGTGTGTGTGCGTGGTCTGCGTCCTCCTGGTGGTCATGTGCTTGGAGCGCGTTAGCGTATGGGGTGTGTGTGCGTGGTCTGTGTCCCCCTGGCGGTCGTGTGTGGGGAGCGTTAGCTTTAGCGTGTTGAGAGGTGCAGGTCTGCGTCCTCCTGGCGGTTGTGTGTGTGGAGCGCGTTAGCGTGTGGTGTGTGTGTGCGTGGTCTGCGTCCTCCCGGCGGTCGTGTGTGAGGAGCGGTAGCTTTAGCGTGTGTGTGGGGAGCGCTAGTGTGTTAGTGTGTGTGTGAGTGTGAGTGGGGTTCTCAACGGGCTGTTTGGCTTTTAAACTGGAGCTGCAGGAGTGGGCTGCTGTGGGTCTGACTCTGTGTGCGTGTGTGTGTGTGTGTGTGTGTGTGTGTGTGTGTGTGTGTCTTACAGTGTGCAGGGAGTGGGCTGCGTCCGCCCGCCATGGTGCTGAACACACATGCAGAGGACAGATGTTTCCTCAGAGGTCACGCTCCCTCACTCCACTCATTAACTGAGTGTGTCCCGCTGTGGGTTTGACTCTGTGTGTGTGTGTGTGTGTGTGTGTGTGTGTGTGTGTGTGTCTTACAGTGTGTTGTCTGTGTGTGTGCGAGTGTGTGTATATTGCAGAGAATGCAGGTGTGTGTGTATGTGTGTGTTTGTGTGTATGCAGACATATACAACTACCTTTGTGAGACACAATCCCTATCCACACACAGACGCTAACACACACACTCACTGAAATCAGAGCACTACTGGGGTCCCCTGTGCGTTCAGTGAGACAGAGCGTAGGTATGTGCACGAACACGCCCTCCAGTCCTACTAACTTTTGGGTGACCCGGCGCTCTTAGACACACTGGGCTCCAGACTCGCATTTCGTTCTTTTTCTCTTTTTTTCCATTTTCTTTCTTTCTTTTTTTTCTCTTAAGGAAACTGAAAAGCTCTTTGTCTCCACAAATGCCTGAATTCTGCTGATGTAGTCAGTCGCTTTTAAGAGACAAGCCAGTGGGATAAATATCCACACATGTGCATATTTTGGAATGAGGCACAGCCAAATACAGTTTAGAAATGTGACAATTAATCAAATTAGAGCCATAAAAGTCGTCGCCTGCATAATAATAAGCTACAGCCTGGGAAATCATCAAGCAAACGAATGCATCAGGTCGGCTGGGGAGATGACGATAAGGAATGAACTCCAGGCGCACACAGACATTTCAGCGAACTCCTGAGCCAGGGTGCTCAGCACTTGTTTGTCTTTCCAACTTTTCCGGTGTCTGTGGGAGCACGCATTCAGAAGCCGACGCAAGCCCCCTCCCCCTTCGTTTCAAACTGATGTGTAATTGGGGGCTCATGCTAACGTCGATAGCCCACCTCATCCCCAAAGAGCAGGGCATTGACAAAAAGTATTTGGATGACAGACCCTGACCTTATTAACATTTTCCGGTGCAGGGCTGGTGTGACCTTGTTAACATTTCTGGGCTAATTAATTAATCCACATGAGTGCTGAGTCGCTGCCATCTTTGCCAGCGTGGTCCTCGCCCTCTCAAAGTGAGTGATCTATTGGAGTGTCTCAGGAAGGTGGACTGTGCCAGCCTGAGGTCACAGGCATGGGTTTCATGGGCTGACAGTAGTTAGCTAAAGGTTTTAATGAGAGATGGGTGTTTGTGTGTGTGTGTGTGTGTGTGTGTGTGTGTTTTCTATGTACTATCCCTTCATCCTTCATGCTTGTTGTGTTTCAGGAAAGTAAGTAAACGGTTATTTTTTGTATCTTGTTTCATATCACACAGTTTTTTCATTTTTCAGTCAGGGCTAATCTGCTGTTGTGTCAGTACCAATAGTATTCAGTCTGTTCTGAAACCTAGATGCTACCAAAGGTAGTGATGGCATGGGAGAGAGGGAGGAAGAGGGGGAAATAACAAGGTGGCTGGGAATTTGATAAATTGCCATCTTTTTGGTAGGGCACAATGGTCAAGCTGTTCATTCAGAGCTTTTGCCTGTGATATTTTTGGCCTTGGGGACTCCGGGAATAAACACAGAATGCGAGGCGAGGTGGGGCTAGAAAAATGAGGCTCTTTACCATCGCCAGTGTGGTTAACATAGTGAGGAAGAGGGGAATTTACCATCGGCTGTGTGGTATCCATAGTGATGGGGGGAAAAGGGTCTTTACCATCGGCTGTGTGGTATCCATAGTGAGGGGAAAAGGGTCTTTACCATCGGCTGTGTGGTATCCATAGTGATGGGGGAAAAGGGTCTTTACCATCGGCTGTGTGGTATCCATAGTGAGGGGAAAAGGGTCTTTACCATCGGCTGTGTGGTATCCATAGTGAGGGGAAAATGGTCTTTACCATCGGCTGTGTGGTATCCATAGTGATGGGGGAAAAGGGTCTTTACCATCGGCTGTGTGGAAGTCCCATATTCCTGTCCTGTTTTAGGAGGCAGACTCTTAAAGGTGAACCAGACTTTTTGCTCCATATCAGATAGGCCTTGTTATGTTGTAAACATTGCATACAATAAAAAAAAAGGATTTTGTATGTGTGTGTGTGTGTGTGTGTGTGCACTTGTGTGTGTGTCTGTGTGTGTGTGTGTGAGTGTGTGTGTATATCCGTTTGTGTGTCTAACTGATAGACACACAAACACAGACACACACACTGTAAGACGCACAAACCTTGGTAAACATTCAAAGCAATGGAACTTTTTGCAACATTCTGAGGAGCCGCTGGGCCGGATGAAATCGCTTGGCGGGCCATATTTGGCCCACGGGCCGGGAGTTTAAGGAGTGAAGCTCACCTAGAGCGCCAAATGTGCTAGGGCCGCCCCTGGTTGTGTGCCGTGTTTCTGTAGATATGAATGTGCTCTCTCTTCAGTCCATGTTCTGTTGTGTACCGTGTTTCTGTAGATATGAATGTACTTACTCCCTTTCCCTCTCTCTCTCCCCCCTTCATCTCTCTCTCCCTCCCTCTCTCCCCCTTCATCTCTCCCTCGCTCTCTCTCTCTCTCTCTCTCTCTCTCTCTCTCTCTTTCGTGTACTCTTTTAGTCACTCAGTAGATTGCACTGCAGGACAGGCTGTACATTCCTAGGGTCTGTGGCAGAGGACGTGTTGGCTATTTGATTGGCTCCTTGTGGTTCCGTCTTCAAACACGATCCTGATGTCCTGCTTACCCCAGGAGCTTTCCTTACACACAATTACTGTGTTGTCATCTCCCACTGCCCACACATGCATGACTGGTGGTGGTTTTACTGTGTGTGTGAGCGAGAGAGAGAGAGAAGAGATAGAGTGTGTGTGTGTGTGTGTGTGTGTGTGTGTGTGTGTGTGTGTGAGAGAGAGAGAGTGTGTGTGAGAGAGTGTGTGTGTGAGAGCGTGAGTATGTGTGTGTAAGTGAGAGAGAGAGAGTTCAAGTATGCCTTTATTTTCCTAGTTGTAATAAATACTGTATATTGCTTTTAAAAACCACTTGAAAGTTCCTTTGGGCGTGCTTTGAAAGCAATCTGGGAAACAGACGAAATTATGCCAAGCGACTTCTTAAAAAAAAAAAAAAAAAAAAAACGTTTTAGTGGCAGCCCACTTGAAAAAAGCATATGGGAAGGTTTGCTTTTAATAAGAAACCCACACAGTTTGATTGGTCCTCGATGTGTGCTTGAGATGCAGATGTGGCCAGAGTAATTGCACAGACTACGGAACTTTGACTGCTCAGTGTCGCATTTGTGGTTTGATGTTCCAGACAGAATTACAGCAACAGTTATGGAGTGCGGAGTAAACAACTTATTACAGAGTACTACCAGTTCTCTCTGGAACCATCGTAACTTTTTGGGAGTCATTAAATACATCTCGTGTTCTTCCTGTTTTGTGATACACATGCCTAAAAGGTGCCTTATATTTCTATACTGAAATAATATCGGCATTATAATTATTATAACTATGATGATTTTTCAGTTGCCTATTTTTTGGTGCCCCCTCAGGACTTAGGCACAGCGCGTAGTGCGCGTTATGGGAGCGGTGGCACTACTTATCACAGAGTACAACCAGTTCTCTCTGGAACTCGCCAAACTAAAAGTTCCAGATTTTTTTCACCACTGAAAACACAGCACTATTTTTAACCAAAGACCAATGGCTAAAACACAGACCTGAGGATGAATCACTTGAACCTCACCTCCATACTTCACCTGTGACATGTTTTCCCTTTTTTGTGTTCGGTGGGAGGAGGCGGTACAAATAGCCAATGTATCATCATTTGACTAAGTGGGCGCAAATTGCATCTGTTGCTAACCAGCGCTGATGAATTGAAGCCCGTCCCCATGCAGCTGGCCACCACAGTGCATGTTGTGTCTGTGTGGCGCCTTACGCTGTGATCGATTTAGACACGGACAATTTAATAGGCATAAAACAACGCACACGGAGACGCTCTGTAATTTATGCTCATGAAATGTCACTGTCAGGTCTACAATGATGACAGCGTGTCCAATACGAGATGATTCCAGAGCCAATCAAAGTACCAACTCTACAGGCTGGGGCAAAAAAAAAAAGGGAAAAAAAGCGCTAACTGTCGTAATTGGCATACACACTGAAATGAGGGCTTTCAGAGCCACTCTCAGTCTGTGCGGAGAGGAACATTCATGTCTTCCTGAGAGACGTCAGCCAGGGTGGATCCTGTACTGTTAGCAATCACGGCGTATTGATTGTGTCCATTCTTAGGCTCCAGTTTGGTGTGGGGGGGGGGGGGGGGGGGGTTCTGAGAGGCCACAGCCAGTCTGTCTGAAATTGTGCTTCCATGACAACAACCTACATTAGACTGCATGGATGAGACCACTCTCAAATCAAGTGAAAAATTGAGGAGGAGAGGAGAGGGGGAGAAAAAAAAAACAAAAAAACTCAGTACCTCAGAGAGCCTTAAAATGAGGTTACATCTCCTGTTGTGGCAGAACAAAGAACAGCAATGACAGAACAAGCAGGGAACTTAACGCAGAGAAAACAGACGTCTTCACCGGGGGAGAACGGTTCCCTGATGGTTCTCCCAGCTCTCGACAGCTCTGACCTGCTGCTGCAGGGGCGCCACCAGCGTCAGCAGAACTGTGGGTGATTTGGGGGTAACTTGTGAGCTGTGGGGAGACAGGACGCCTTTCATCAACGCTCTCAAGGCCAACTCAATCCATCTAACCAGCCTTTGCTGAAGCTGCAGGAAGTTCCTGTAAAGGTTGCGGTGCCCATGCCTCGACTCGTGTGTGTGTGTGTACCTCCTGATAGAGAGATAACAACATGTCCGCCGCTGCGCTTATGCTGACACGCTCTGAAGGGTAGCCACATGTCACCCAGGGCAAATGGGGATTTATCTCCAGCCTCCTATCGGTTAGAATAGGTTCAGAATTCACAAACATACTAGATGTTAATAATAATAATAATAATATTAATAATAATAATAATAATAATGCATTTCATTTGTAGCGCACTGTTCATTAAAAAGAATCTCCAGTTCCAGTCCAGAGTGCTAGTTTAGACAAGATGTCCTTGAGAATATTGCTGTTTTCCTGTTGTGTTATACAGGAACTAAGTGCTTACATTATTATGTATCATCTTACTCTGTAACCCATGTTCCTGGTTATGTATTCTCTCTTTCTCTCAGTATAGGTATTTACAAATATACTGTGTGTCCTGATTCACATATGAATGTCTTGTGATTTGACAAATGCGAACACTGTTACACGTACACAATTGACAGACTACTAAAGGTGCATTTACAAACCACACACCGTTTGTGAACCTCCCTCACCGCTTGCTATTTATGAACAGTGTTTACATGTGTGAATCATGTGACACTTATATGTGAATCATGTGACACTTATATGTGAATCATGTGACACTTATATGTGAATCATGGTGAAATAAATTTTTGAATTGTGTGATTTATTTGTGCATTTTGAAACTATTCTAACTCCATACCTATTAGCCAACTAACTGTTACCATGGATGGTTGTGGTCCCTCCTATCTATTGGGCTTTACCTGGTGTGTCCATAGGGACATTTGTTTTATTACCAATTGCAAAAATGTCACTCTAGCAGGTGAATCTGTATTCTAAACAAAAATGTGGCAATGTGGTGCTCTAATCCCCTTTCATTTTTAAATCCTCCCGTGGAAAGAAGTTTTTCTTCTGATTTGCCCTTGAGGACTCTGTTCATACTTTCACATTTCTCCACACCATGTGGTCCATAAGGCTTAGACTCTTTGAGCTTTTTCTGACTGAATAAGAGGTCTGACCTCCCAGGTTGCCAGCCTTCTTGTAATGTTAAATAGCTGCTGAGAAACATCAAGGACGTCTGACTCTAACTTCTTTGTTTTTGTGATAGAAGTGTTTAATTGGTTAACCATGCCTGAAGGATGGACAGAGATGTTTAATTAGTCTTTGTTATCAGGAATCGACAGTTCAGCTAGAGCATGTTAGTGTTATTTTACATTTCTTAGGCAAGATTTATTTTTGAGACAGAAGCTTGTTGTGAAATGTCTTTAATTTCCTCATTGTAAAGAGTTCATTTATGTACCCTTGTTTCTTTTCTTTATGTTCCCCATTACAATGGGAGGTTAATTGGTATTACAGATATTACTTTCACAGCTCTGTGCCTCTCTCCCACATAAAGGAATAGCCTAATTTATTTGAGCTTCCACTGTAGTAGAGAGAGAATGTTGAAAATAAACCTCTATTATTTCAAGATGGCCATCGCTCAATGACAATTTCAAGAAATGTACAGTTCCTAAGGACAGCACTTTAACCCTGAAGCAGGTGACTGTGAAAGACTTACGTGTAGGATGAGGTGACCAACTCTTTCCAGCCCAAGGTCACCTTCAAAGTAGCACAGATAAACGACATGAATGCACAAGATCTTACAGAGGAAAAACATGTGGTATGCCACAGTCATTGGTAAAAATTGATAAACATTTGACCATGACCCACATAAACATTTATTTTGCAGGTTGACGTGATTTTTTAGTCTATTTTCTGGTGTCATTCTCAAGTTGTTTATCATTGTTGAGGTTGTGATTGAGGCCACATACTGTGAAGCACTTTCTCCCTCTCATTTGAAACTCACATCACCAAAGTTAATGAGAAAATGAGACTAATTACATTTAATTTAATTTATTAAACATTCAGTGTTCGTGTCTAGTAGTTCCAATCAAACTGAATATTGCTGTTTTCCTGTTGTGTTGTACAGGAACTAAGTGCTTACATTATTGTGTATCATCTTACTCTGTAACCCATGTTCCTGGTTATGTATTCTGTCTGTCTCTCTCTCAGTAGGAGCACATAGCTGAGACCAGACTCATTAGCATTGAAATGGCTTATGTGAGGATTCAGGTTACCGTAGCATTGCCCCACCCCAAACGATAACCTCTTTCCTGCTATGAGCAACCGTCCCTCCTTCACCTTTCGTCCGCTGTCCTCTAACCCCCCACTCAATCCCCCCCCCCCCCCCCCCACACACACACACTTTACCCCCCCACTCAGAACCCCCCCCCCACCCTACAGGTGAAATTCTCCATTGTATCCACTTCCTGCCATAAACTAAAGTCTTATCACGAACACCCTGTATTCTCCCACCTGACTGAATAGTATTAATCCCAACACCTTCGTACTGTCAGGCTGGCCCTTCTCTGAGCATCACGCTTAGAGGGTATCTCCACGCTGAAATAAACTCCAAAAATCCTGAGTACACCTTCCGGTCCATTCTTCAAGTTTGGTGTGCTCATTATATTCTAGCACATTCTTAGAGATGAGCCAGACAGATTTATCCCGTGTTCACACCATTAGGAAATAGCATGGCTAATGATCCACCATCTTCTCCATGGGCAACCCCATTTTTCCCTGTGTACTGAAAGTGCAAAGTCACCAGTATGCAGAAAGGGGACACTTTACACCGGATGAGACACACACAAATGATACTTTATACACAGACATTCAGTATCTCAAGGATCCTACAGAGCAAAGCAATATCAGGCCTGTTTTATCCCCAACATTTTTAGCGATCTAAGATGTCCAGTATCTCGCCTTGACATCCATTGAACGTGACATTGATAAATGACACAGACATGCTAAATGTCTCCTTGAAGAGAAATCAACTCCTCTCACTTGAGAAGATAGTTGTGAAGATATGGGCACGGGTCATAAATGTTTTACTCTGACATTCAAAAGGGTTACATGAAAAATAAATTGCCCCAGCCAGAGTGAATACGACCTGCTGAAAGTGCTGAGAATGTGCTAGAAGTCATCGGCAGTCAGGTGGGTTTTTAATGTGCTTCAGCAAGAGAGGGGAAAAAGAGAAGGGATAGAAAAGACGGATGAACTGCTGGGGGCTAAAAGCCGAGGGCATGTGGAGTCGATTGATTGAAGAATGGTGAATGAAAGACACACACACACACACACACACACACACACACAGTCACACACAGACACAGTCACACACACACACACACACACACACACACACACACACACACACACACACAGTCACACACAGACACAGACACACACAGTCACACACAGACACAGACACAGACACACACACACACACAGACACACACACACACACACACACACAGACACACACACACACACACACAGACACAGACACACACACACACACAGGCCCAGAAATAAAATGATCCCCTCTGAGGAAGTACAGCTTTTTAACCCTTTCACACCTCCACTCTAACTCAGTCTCTCTCTGTCTCTAGACCAGGCTAGTTTCCTGTTGTCGTTGTTGTTGTTGTTTTTGTTTTGGGGGAGTTATACTTATCAAACCTCTTTAGATTTTCAACCCCATGATTACCATGACACAAACTCATGCTTTGCACAGTGCCAATGCTCTTTCTTTCTGCTTTCCTGTTGTGTCAGTGTAATGGATTTATCAGGACGTGAAATTACAGTAAATTCTCCCTTTTCATGATAAAAATGGTCCGCCTAACCACATGTTCACTTCGGACAAGAGGTCACCCTCTTTTCCCTCAAACAACTGCTGTTAAAAACACCCACTCTCAAAGACAACCCATCAGCGAACATCAAACTGATCTCATCTGTAAATCACAAGAGGGTTGTTGATATGGCACAGATGACAAAGTTAATATGTAACACTGGTCCAAATGATTCTAAAAAATGCAGAGCTCAGTTACCTATAAGACTAACCTTATTTAGAATAGAATAGAATATCATAGTATAGAATAGAATAGAATAGAATAGAAATATTGAATAGAATAGAATAGAAAAAACCTTTATTGTCATTGTATTTGCGTACAACACAATTTGGAGTTGACATGAGGATAAACATTTCACTGATGTAAGTGTGCTTTCTGAGAGCAATCTGAGCAGGCTGATTGCACCTTGTAATTGAATGCCATTTGAGATATCTAATGTCATGTTTTGATAAACAGCTATTTTCAAAGTGCTTCACACTTATTACGTATTGTCTTAATACAGTCAGGGTTTTTTTTCCCCAGAAAGAAAACTATCTGGACAAACTTTGATAACAGTTAGTTTTAATGGTCCATTATGTGACAACGAAGAATCTCCAGCTGTTTAAAAGAAAATGTTCAATTACCAAGACTGCTTCTTAGCCACCTGACATAACCACCAAATGTCTGATGTCTAAGGGCTCATCAAAAAGAAATTAGATTGTTTGGATCCAAACATTCAATGGTTTTGATGTTCCCCCTCAGTTCACTCTTGTGAGTCCCTCTTGTGATGAATCTGAAAGACTGCAAGGGCAAGTGGGTACCACTTTACAATAAGACTCCATTATAAATGGTTTAATGGTTTATAAATAGGTTATAAATTAGGTTGTAAACCCTTTGTATATGGTTTTGACCCTATGCTTCCAACCGTTACTGCCCAAGTCTCCAACTGCGCTGCCACCTCCAGAGTTCCAGAGTCTAGATGCGTATCGTAGATGCCACCTCCAGAGGTCCAGAGTCTGGATGGAGTGGATGCGTATCGCAGATGCCACCTCCAGAGGTCCAGAGTCTGGATGCGCATCGTAGATGCCACCTCAAGAGGTCCGGAGTCTGGATGCGTACCGCAGATGCCACCTCCAGAGGTCCAGTTTCTCACTGTGTCCGTTTAATTACCCAAGGTCATTGAACATATTCTCTCAACCATCAAGCAGGGAATCATGTCACAATGATGGCACATTATCAACCCCCACCCACTTTTGTTTGAGATGTTTACTTGCAGTATTATTATACAATATCAAAGTGTGTCTCATTGATGTGCAGTGCACAGTGATCATTGGAGCTATAGGTATATATTGCTATATATACAATACAATTAGTGGCAGGAGCTTAGAGTAGGGCAAAGCATAATGCATGACTTAGTCGAAGAAAGTGCATTATGATAAGACAAACACATCCGCGTAGCTGTTCTGCAGTTTGGCGCAGGTTAGTGTGCTTGGATCCCACGTTCAGCTCCCGATTGCTGAAAGTTGACTGTACGTCGCTTTGGATAAAAGAGTGCTTACAGAATCACAAGTGCATACGGAGTCACATGTGTCTTTTCATCTGAGATTTGTACCTCCATCAGAAGTTGTGTTATTCCTGACATATTATCTATACCAATCTTTTTCGATTGGTATAGACGATATGTCAGGAATAATGCAACTTCTGATGGACATATTGTCTATACCAATCTTCAAATATATGACCTGAAACAGCAACACGGGTAGCGGTGTGAGAACCAATGGCATGTTCATGAGATATTGACTTGTTTTGAGAAGTGAGACATAGGGATTCTGAGTCTGGATGAACTGGAGTAAAAAGCCCTGAAAATGAAAACATGGAGTAAGACAAGATGCACAATATTGTGTTAACTCCACTGAAAACATGGAGTAAGACAAGATACACAATATTGTGTTAACTCCACTGAAAAACATGTCACTGTTCCATTCTCTTTTAATTACCTCCAGTCCACTTCATTTTTAATGATATCTTTAAAAAACTGGTAGCGAGATAGCACGACCCAGAGGCAAGGTTAGCACTAACTCCATGATTAAATCGGTTGATCCTCAATATGCTGCATTATTAGAGCTTGTGGCAATTCCAACTCTGTGAAGGACACCACAAGTAATTAGCTTCTAAATGCATAATTCAGATGGATTTTCACCATCTTCAGCCACTGCAAAGGCAGTAAAAGATGGAGAAGTCACATGGTAGGCAGCGGTCATGGCGGTGGGCCATTCAGGTGCGTTTAACACATTGTGAACAGCGTCTTATAAAGTGCCACTGGGGGAAGATTACGAATTGCAATGATTTGAATGAGATGGAATGGAAGTTATAATGTGTTAGTGTTAAAGCGTTACAGTGTGGTGATGCAACCTTCTCTCTTTATAGAGGCAGCCGTGGCCTACTGGTTAGAGTTTCAGGCCGGAAACCGTAGGGTGGCCGCCAAAGGCAGCTTACTGCTCCGGGGTAGTGTGTAACCTCACTTCACTATGTGTGTGAACACTTCCCTGGATGGGTTAAATGCAGAGGTGGATTTCAGAGTGTGTGTGTCTACACCACCTCTGCCATAGAGAGGACTTTCACTTTCACTCTTCTCAGAGGGAGAGACTTGTGGATCTAGTTCCTTAGAGCTCATGCTCACTGAGTGGCAGTGACGTGTGGAGAGGTTCGTGTCTGGTGAGGCACTGACTCTTTCAGAGACAGATTTACAAATATATTAACCCAATAGAGTATTTTAAATCACGATTCAATTGGCAGCCTGCACATTGAATACTGGTTGTTTTTCATATCAGCATTCTTCACACACATACTGTAGGTAAGGTACATACAGTTTGCAGCTGCTACCTTGTGGTGAACTCGTGTTAATGTGTGAATATGGACTCATGAATATGAACTCATGAATATCAACTCGTGAATATGAACTCTTTTTCATATGAATTTGCACCCTGAGGGTTTCTACCTTTTTTCCATTATAATGTTAAGAGTTAAATCGAGGAGGCTATAACATCAGCTAGATAACTAGCTATCATTTCATGCAAATTTAACTTTTCCATGTAATTCTTTATAGGTTATTAAGTGTCCTTAGCTAGCTAATTAGCTAGCATAGCAACTAGATAACCGTAGCAACCAGGAAACACAGCTTTAGCTGCAATTTAAGTTTAATTTCTCAAAATCAGCTCACCAATAAAAAGCAGTCTTGGGTTCAAAGTGATCTCCGGCATTGGTCTCCCATTATTGATCACTTCATGTTTTGATTGAAAGTCCAGTTTTCAGAAATGTTTTAGCTTCGCTATAGAATGTTCTATTTTCGCAGTCAAGGTCAAATAAAGGCTAAGTGTAGAAGAAGAGCAACAGCAGAGCAAGCATAAACCCGACCAGTGGGCTCCCGCACGCCCTCTTCAGTGAGGCAGAGGTACTGTTTGCATCCCCTCCGTGCTTTTTCACTGCGGTTTTATGTCAGATCAGCAAGACTAAATAGGTTCTACACTTGCGCTCAACCCAGTTTGTGAGGGATTGCCAGTCTGAGATGAAGCACAGCTCGTTGCTGCCTCACCGTCTCGCTGTCCTCCGTCTGTTTGAACTGGACATGCGCAAATTCAGCGATTTTGATTATAAAATGCTCTAAATGATTGGAATCATGCATACATTACATTTATAGCACAGATCAGTAGAGAAATATTCATATTAATTTTATTTTCTCATTATTCATTTTTTCTATTTTTTTTACTTTTCATGATGACGGGTGAGGCTCTGCCTCCTCTGACAGCACATCCTGCTGAGTGACTGATTGCAGCCCAAACCCTCTTCCTCTCTTTTATCTTGAGCACAATGGAGTTCAGCTGCATGTGTGTGTGTGTGTGTGTGTGTGTGTGTGTGTGTGTGTCTTTGTGTCTGTGTGTGAGTCTGTATGTGTACGAATGAGTCAGCAAGAGGACGTAGACCAGTGGACAGTGACACACACACACACACACACACACACACACACACACACACACACAAACACACACACACGCACACACACACACACACACACACACACACACACACACACACACACACACACACAGCCACATAAGGCACAATCAGCACCACCAGCCTGGTCTGAATGGAATGACATGAATGGATTTCCTTACAGCCTCAACAGACGGAAGTACAGCTGGGATCACATGAAGGTTGACTCATTGTGTGTGCACGTGGTCCATCAAAACGGAAGGAACCGTTTCTGATCCGTTCTAATTCAGGCTTCCCATAGAACTATGGGAACAGCTGCGTCTGTTAGAACCGTTGATAACACACTGTCCATAAAAATGTATTATAGGATTAAACATGTACCCGTGTAGGCTAAGTGTACCCGTTATTTTATGGGTTTCATGATATTGCACAAATATATTTCCAGTCCCATTATAACTATTAGAACTTTGTATTATAAGTGGATCTCATGATGTTGATTACGAATATTTTTAAGAACATGTAGATCCACTTCACTAGGTATGAGTGGTTTGCTTTTTCCCTACAATAGGTATGGGTGGTTAGCTTAGCAGCTCCCCTACTTTAGGTATGAGTGGTCAGTATTTCCTCTAAACTAGGTATGGGTGGTTAGCTTAGCATTTCCCCTACTCTAGGTATAGGTGGTTAGCTTAGCATTACCCCTACACTAGGTATGGTTAGTTAGCTATGAATAGGATACAAGTCTAGAAATGCACCCACTCATAGAGGGACCTTCAATATTTGAAAGGAAAACATTCACTTTGAAAGCCTCTGTTTGCTGTGTGAGATGAGGCTCGTAGCAGCAGGGTGTAGATTATAAATGGAATGAGTAAACCTGACCCATCAAAGCAATGTCATAATGACATAATTGCACTCATTGGTCTGTTGGCTAAATCACAGTACAAGGATTTTTTGCTATGTTGCAGCCATATGCTAAAATCGCTTCAATTCATTCATTCCCCCTTAATGATCGTTGCTTTGTCTTACCGAATTGTATGCTGCCGGTTTCCCCATCTCTTGATGCAGATGCTGCACTCCCACCCTCTCTCACAGCTTTACCGCGGACGCTAAATAACAAGTCTAAACTGTCTCTCATCTGTCTCATACATCTCTTGAAATGGTTGCTTTCGGTTTAAATAAGAATGAAATACTTGACTTATACATGCAGCATGTCACATCTTAAACGGATGAACATTGATTGAAACACAACGTAAAACTTAATTTTTCATTTTTTTGAAAGATGGAATTTTAACACATACAGCTAAAAATGACAGCTGCTGTTCGAAGATTTGGGTTTGTATAAGAGTTTGAAATGAATCTGCACAACGTCCACGCAACAGGACGAAAAACTCCTGGATACTTCCAATGATCTGGGGAGGATCCGGGAGCATACAGGAGTATCCCAGTCCTTCAGTTCGTGTTTCCGTGTGTGTGTGTGTGTTAATTTGTATGTATGTACTATATTTGTGTTTATGTGTATTAGTGTACCTTCACGTTTGTTTGAGTGTATGTGCATGTGTATGAGGGAGGTGAGGGACCCATCAACGATGACCTAACCTGAGTGAGCATCTGCCAACACCAGGCCATTAGGGGCAGAGGGGGGGGGGGGGGGGGGGGGTGAAGGGAGAAGGGGGGCGGTGGATGAGGGGAGAGGGGGGGGTGGGATGAGGGGAAGGCTGCAGCATCAGTCAGGCCACCTCAGCAAAGGGCACCTGGGATTTGGCCTGTGCTGTTTGCTCACTCGTTTGTCCTACCTCCAACCCGCCTGCTAGTGTGTGTGTGTGTGTGTGTGTGTGTGTGTGTGTGAGAGGGTGTGTGTGTGTGTGTGTTTGTGTGTGTTTGTGTGTGTGAGTGTGTGTGCGTGAGTGTCTGAAGGTGTGTGTGTGTGTGTATGTGTGTGCATGTGTCTGTGTGAGTGTCTGTATGTGTGTGTGTGTGTGTGTGTGTGTGTGTGTGTGTCTGTGTGTATATGCAGGTCTGATACAGACTGACCCACCTCAGAGAGCGCAGAGCAAGGTTACAGGCTCCCGTGAGGGCTGGGCCAAGCGTCCCGCGACTGGGGGGGGGGGGGTGAGCCAAGGTGCTCTTCAAAACCGAAGGATGGTTTTTATATAAATGTATGAAAAGTAAACAGGGTCACCTAGGCAACCTCACCTGCAGGTGACCTTATCATTACCTGGATCTGTGACATCGCGACGGGGGGGGGGGATTATTTTTGCATACCTCCACACCCTCCCCATACGAGAGGCTAGGAGGTGAAGTGAAGCGAGAAGGTGTTTACTCTAGCCTGTATACTCAAGGGGGCAAAACCCGGACGGATGGGCTTGTGTGTGTGTGTGTGTGTGTGTGTGTGTGTGTGTGTGTGTGTGGATGGTGGATGGGCTTGGGGCAAATACATGAGAAGGTCATCATCGGCAGTCGCCTTGCCTCCTGTTGTAAGTCTATCGCTGTGTGTTTGACCGGTGGCTGAACACATACAACAATCTGTGTGATGACATGTAAGTATTACAGAGCAACACTGTAAGTGTTATAAATGCAAAGAGATCATATGTGGTCCTCCACAGAAAAAAAGATGTGCAGGGATTCACAATAAGGTGGGGATGTTGGCTTTGTAAACCACATGCAGAGGTCACATGCAGTGGTCACATGCAAAAGGTCACAGCAGGTCATAAATGTGTACTGTGAAGCAACCAGTGTTTGAAAACAACCCCATGTCATCTCATGGATATATTCTAGTATTTGACGTTGAAACATGCGGAAAACTAGCCTGGCCATTACCAGCCTGTGACTCCATTTCATTCCGTCCTTCAGTCTGGGCCAACCCAATGCATTTTGGTTTCAGAGATGGGCGGGTGCTTATCTTGAGGTTTAAAATCATTGGAGTTCCCTTAACCAATCAGCAACGTTTAGTAAGCATTCGGTAGATTAAACTCTTCCCAAAGCCAGTTGGGAGAAGAGCTACAACGTCCTTTCCAATCATAAAACTTACAAGAAAATACTCTTGTTCTCCTTTTAATTTTCTGATGTTCTCGAGAGTTGAGACAACTTTTCCGATAGCTTTTCGTGTCTTTTCCTCCAAGGCGAGTTTTGCGTCACAGCTCTGAACTGTTCGCTGATTGGTCCTGCAAAATTTTGAGTTCTGGAGGCGATTGTCAATGGGGTTGGGCCAGACTGAGTATGAGCTTGAAATCAATTCAGGCGGAAATACGTAGGCTGGTGTCACCAGGCTAGCGGAAAACATCCAGTGTAATATTATTTCATTTCATAATTTCCCTTTCAGATACCCTGCTCTTCACTTGGCCTGACTCTTAGCCAGGCACCTATAACATTAAAGTGACGGTCCCTCCTATTCCATAAATACTTCAGAAACTGCAGTAATCCTCTCAGTCACTGGGTGATGTTGAGGGTCTGAAATAACGTTGTTCTTCATGAGGAAAGAAAAATTACATTAAAAGAAAAAAAAACATTTCTAAGGATTTGTTTGTTGCCACAGCAAACATCTTGACATGAAGAGCAAATTAGCACAGACGTCACTGCTCTGATGCTGCTCTGCTTTAGAGAGAGGACACACAGAGGGATGTGTGTGTGTGTGTGTGTGTGTGTGTGTACGTGTGTGTGTGTGTGTGTGGATCCTGAGTTGTCTGTTTGCCTCGTGCACTACATCTAACGTGATGTGACACAGGGTGGGTAATTGCTGCCGTTCTCCCGCTGTGAGGTTGGGTACCTCTAGAACTCCTCCATTACGTTCCTGTTGCCCCTCCTCTCCTCTCCTCTCCTCTCCTCTCCTCTCCTCTCCTCTCCCCTCCTCTCCTCTCCTCTCCTCTCCTCTCCTCTCCTCTCCTCTCCTCTCCTCTCCTCTCCCCTCCTCCCCTCTTTCCTCTCCTCTCCTCTCCCCTCCTCTCCTCACCTCTCCTCTCCTCTCCTCTCCTCCCCTCTTTCCTCTCCTCTCCTCTCCTCTCCTCTCCTCTCATCTCCTCTCCTCTCCTCTCCTCTCCTCCCCTCTCCCCTCTCTCCTCTCCTCTCCTCTCCCCTCTCTCCTCTCCTCTCCTCTCCCCTCTCTCACCTCCTCCTCTCCTCTAGAGGCATGCAGGTTCATTAAAAGGAGAGGAAAAAGGCCGTCGTCTGAGGCTCACATTCCTGAAACTCACGTGGCAGAAAATTCCAGTTAGGCTGATAATGAGCTAGATGTCAGCGAGATGTCAGCGAGTTAAAGACTCTGACTCTACATTAAAGCCTACAGGGCAGACGAATACAGCGGCAGAAGCAGCAGCAGCAGCAGCAGCCGCGGCCGTATCGCCAAGCGCAGCACCACCGCCAGATTACCAGATTAATTGAATCTGTGAGAGCTGTTGTACAAGCAAAATGGCTGACACTCAGCACTGACTCTGCAGAAATGCCCTGTGGATACGGCAAGAGCATTCATCATCGAACGTGCCGCTATGGCACATTCATAAACCCACTGTACATCTAAAGCGTGTACTGACACCATAAGTGTTAACCTTATAGACACACACACACAAATGTACTTATATATATATATACATATACATTTGCACTACTTTCCACTACTTGCAACCCTGTCACATGTAAAGCACAGTGTTATATGTATATGTTATATGTAAACACCCCACCCCCATGTGTACATGTTCTCCTTATGTGTATTGTGTTTGTTTTTGTATTTATTGTGATTTTTGTATTTATTGTGATTCATGTTTGTTTGTAAGTGTAAGCTACTGGATGACCTTAATTTCCCTCGGGATCAATAAAGTATCCATCTATCTATCTATCTATCTATCTATCTATACATCTATATATATATGGAATAAGGCAATATATTCGTGATTTTTGGGCATCTATAGCATATTGGGCGTATATGTACAGGGGTGTGTGTGTGTGTGTGTGCTCTATATTTCTCGTTGTCTGACTGAAAATGGAGTTTACCTGTGATTTAGTGACCTTCTCAGTGTGTTTGTGAGAAGCAAGAAAGCCAGAAAGACCACTTGGAGCGTGGAGAGTACAAAAAGCCAGCAACAGCGGGGAAATAGGCACCATTTTGGAGGACCAGCTATCATTAAAGTGCACTTCAGTTTGACTGATAAAAGTGTTCTCGCCTCGTTGGGCTGTGTATCGTTGTGTGTGTGTGTGTGTGTGTGTGTGTGTGTGAGAGTTTGTGTGTGTATGGGTGGGGGTTAGCGTCGGTGAACCACACTCCACTGTGTCTGACTGACCTGCCGAACCCTTTCTCAAGTCTGGGCCTTTTGGAAATGTATTTATCTCTGTCCGTCTGTCTCTCTTCCTGTCTCCCTCACACACCCAAACACACCCAAGCGCTTTCTCCTTTTCGTCTGTTTTCCCCCCTCTCTCCTGTGTCTCTGTCGCTTACATTCTCTCATTTCTCATAGTTCCCTATCTCCCTCTCTCACTCTCCTGCTCTTGTTTTCTCTCCATCTCTCTTCTTCCCGCTCTGTGTCTGTGTCATTATCCCTCCCTCTTTCTTCTCCGTGCCAGGCAGGAGTTGAGTGAGAGCTGAGGTACCCCTGGCTGCCCATCTCTGGGTCACCTGTGCCAGGCAGGAGTCGAGTGAGAGCTGAGGTACCCTTGGCTGCCCATCTCTGGGTCACCTGTGCCAGGCAGGAGTTGAGTGAGAGCTGAGGTACCCCTGGCTGCCCATCTCTGGGTCACCTGTGCCAGGCAGGAGTCGAGTGAGAGCTGAGGTACCGCTGGCTGCCCCTCTCCCAGGGCTCTCTCTGGGTCACCTGTGCCAGGGTTCGCCCAGTCTCTGCCATGTCTCTGCCTCAGAGCCCCCACTGCCAGAGTGTCATCGCCAGATCACAGCCTCAGAGCCCCCACTGCCAGAGTGTCATCGCCAGATCACAGCCACAGAGCCCCCACTGCCAGAGTGTCATCGCCAGATCACAGCCACAGAGCCCCCACTGCCAGAGTGTCATCGCCAGATCACAGCCACAGAGCCCCCACTGCCAGAGTGTCATCGCCAGATCACAGCCACAGAGCCCCCACTGCCAGAGTGTCATCGCCAGATCACAGCCACAGAGCCCCCACTGCCAGTGAGCTGAGGTACCCCTCTCTGCCCTTCTCCCAGGGCTCTCTCTGGGTCACCTGTGCCAGGGTTCGCCCAGTGCCTGCCATGTCTCTGCCACAGAGCCCCCACCGCCAGGGTTTTGCCCAGTGCCTGTGTGCCATCGTGTCAGTGCCAGATCACAGCCTCAGTAACTCTGCAGCCTCTCTGTTCTCTGTTGATGCAGCCAAGCCCTTCCCCACTGGGCTCTCATTGGCTGAGCCCTTCACCACTGGGCTCTCATTGGCTGAGCCCTTCCCCACTGGGCTCTCATTGGCTGAGCCCTTCCCCACTGGGCTCTCATTGGCTGAGCCCTTCACCACTGGGCTCTCATTGGCTGAGCCCTTCCCCACTGGGCTCTCATTGGCTGAGCCCTTCACCACTGGGCTCTCATTGGCTGAGCCCTTCACCACTGGGCTCTCATTGGCTGAGCCCTTCACCACTGGGCTCTCATTGGCTGAGCCCTTCACCACTGGGCTCTCATTGGCTGTGACTGGGACCTCCTGGGGAGACTATGTGTGTTTGAGTGTGTGTGTCTGTATGCATGTTTGCTTATGGATACATGTGACAGTGTGTGTGTACGTGCTTGTTTATGTATGTGTGTGAATGTGTGTGTAAAAAGTAAGTGTGTGTTTGCAAATGTGCATGTGTGAACTTGTCGGTATATTATATGTGTGCCTGTGTGTGTAATTGTGTGTGTGTGTGCGTCTGTGTTGGTGTGTTAACACCAGTTTCTCCCTGGCCACACACACATCGCACACTGTGTCTCCATTTTCTGCTCGAGTCTCCTGCCAGGAACACACACGGGAGGAACCCAGATAGCAGCACCTTCTGAATCGTGCCGGAGCTGGGCCGCATCTGGGCCTCATCTGGGCCGCATCTGGGCCGCATCTGGGCCGCATCTGGGCCTCATCTGGGCCGCATCTGGGCCGCATCTGGGCCGCATCTGGGCCTCATATGGGCCGCATCTGGGACGCATCTGGGCCGCATCTGGCCCACGCCCTCATCTGGCCCACACCCTCAGGGCCGCATCTGGGCCGCATGTGGGCCGCATCTGGCCCACGCCCTCCCGACCGCCATCTGAGAGAGAGAAAACCCCAACACCAATTAAGTGGCTTGCAACATGGGAGCACGTCGGTCCTGTCGACCCCTCCCCCTCTATCACTTCTTCTCTCTTTCTCTGGATTGTGTCCTCTCCACTCTCCAGGCCAACAGACAAGCCCGCGAAACAAAGTAGACCGAAAGAGGAGCGGGACAAAAGCCCCCCCCGTGACATCAAGCAGTGAAAAGACGCGTCCTCAGATATCTCCTCATAATTGGTGACACAGTTTGATGTGTGTGAGCCTTGCCGAGGCCTGCCCACCCCGCCATCCCTCACACACACACACACACACACACACACACACACACACACACTGCCATCACTCTCACTCTCTGTGGCCCCAATCCTGATGTTTAATATACGGCTGCTGAATGGGATGTCAGATGGGACTGGCTGCCAAGAGTAGGACGTAGTCGTCGGGGGTATTCGGCAGGCCTGCGCCGAAATAACAAAGCCTCGAGGGCGTCGCCCCTCTCTCAGCCTCTTCTCTTATGTAGCCAGCCCGAGGAACTGAATGAGGGAGACAAATTGAAGTTTTGGAGGAGGGGGGCAGGGGGCAGGGTGTTCAGTGGGGGGTCTAAATGAAATAGGGAGGTGGGAAGGGGAGGAAAAAGAGAGAAAGGTGCAATCCCAGTGGGAAAAAGCCAAAAATAGCAGGAGATAGTAGTCTTTCTTCCAGCAGGTGCCCTGACATAAGCTGGCAAATAGAATGTGGATCATTGGGCGAGAGTTCTGGTTATCGGTACTAGAATGAAGTCTTCACACTTCACACTGATGGCAACCTGTGTGTGTGTGTGTGTGTGAGTGTGTGAGTGTGTGAGTGTGTGTGTGTGTGTGTGTGTGTGTGTGTGTGTGTGTGTGTGTGTGTGTGTGTGTGTGTGTGTGTGTGTGTTAAATAACACTTCATTTGTAAGTTTTCCAGTGTGTGTGGAGGTGGTGATTCATGTTAGATTGTGCTTGTGTGTTGGCGCATGCTCCTGTGTGTGTGTGTGCATGTGTTCTTCACAACTTTGACACGTCTGTGTGTGTGTGTGTGTGTGTGTGTGTGTGTTTGCTCATGTGTGTAATGCAGCACTGTGGGTTGTTGGTGTCTGTCGTATAGAAACGTGTGTAACCCTGATTTCTGCTGCAACAGCTGTCAGCATGTCCTCTGATCCACCTCTGTATTCACCTGTGTAAATCAACAGCGTTAGTGTCACAATGTGTGTGTGCATCCCCTCTTCTCCTCCCCCAAACACACACACGCAGACACACACACACACACACAATCACACACACACACACACACACACACACACACACACACACACACACAATCACACACACACACACACACACACAATCACACACACACACACACACACACACACACACACACACACACACACACACACACACACACACCACACAATCACACACACACACACACACACACACACTCACACATACACAAACACACACACACACAATTACACACACACATACACCTGCCAGCAATTTCGCTTTGAGCTGTGAGAGACAGTGACGCGTTGCGGAGGTGCAGTAAGTTGATGCTCTTGTGTTGGGTAGCTGTGAGTCAGAGCCCCCCGAACCCATTTAATCCTGAGGCGCGTGTCTGTGTGTGTGTGTGTGTGTGTGTGTGTGTGTGTGTGTGTGTGTCTAGAGATTCTGAGTGATTTTCCCTCATTGCTGCTCCTCGGGTGATGACTGGCGGGCAGGTCGGCCTGAAGCATCGCCGTGGCGTCTGACCTATTTTCCCTCCTCTCTGTTGTTCTTGGCAACTGCCTCCAGTCCTCTCCTCCATCACCTCCCCCTGAGAAAGGCTTTGTGTTCCTCTCACTCGTCTAGCTCCATACACATGTCTGCACACGCGCACACACACACACACACACACACACACACACACACACACACACACACACACACACACACACACACACACACACACACACACACACACACTAACATACACACACACACTCACACACACACACACACACACACACACACACACTAACACACACACACACACACACACACACACACACACACACACACACACACACACATACACACACTTCTGCACACAAACACACACACACACACACACAACACTCATGTCCACTGTCACATTTCTGTCTCGGAATACATTTAGACAGTCAAGCAGATGTGCTCCTCTGATTGCCTAATAGAAGATGGAGGAGCACTTGGAATTAGATGCCTTTGTCCATTGAGTGATATAATCAGGAACGTGTGTGTGGTTTCACTGTTTACATAAAAAAGGTCACACCTCTTCTCCTCTCCTCTATACTGATTTCTTTACACAGATGTGATCACTGTGTCGTGACGTGACTGGATATCTCCTGAACTATGCCCCCCCCCCCCCACACCTGGTGAGCATAAGCCCAAGTCGCCTGTCTTACCCTCTCTTACTCTTGCTGTTCTACCTGCCATCTCTCGCCGTGTGGGAGTCGTGACTGACGTACCGAGCTCTTAATATTTCTTGTTAGCTAAGAACTGAGCACAGCTAACCAGGTAAACCAGTTAAATTAGTGCAAGCAGCAACAACACACAAATCTGCTAGCAAACAGAAACAAACAAAGCAAAGGAAGCATGATGAGAATCATGATGAGAAGCATGACCAGAACACAGCACAGCACATCACAAACTGCCACCAGCCTCAGGATTACAGTGGGAGTGTTTTGCTTTGGATCATTTAGTAAATAAACGCTTTTGATTGTACATGCTGGTTTGTTTAGTGTTTTCAAAAGAGTGAATGCTTGCAAACGTCTACTGTTCATAACGCCACAGACCTCCAACCTGTTCTAACTATTGATCTGGTCAGTTTGGTTTTTACTTTAATAAAAGCCGATCAGAGAATTGGTAGTTTAATATAATTTATGAGAGTTTTGAGACAGATTTGTAACTGATCTTTTATTTTTGGCACTACATTTTACGTGGCACCCCCCTCAATTGATCTGCTGTTGTGTTGATGACTATCCAGTCAGATCACCAATATTTTACCAACATTATCAACATTATCTTGATGGCCCTTGGAGGAGAGTATTAACATTTCTGCACAATTGCACTCACACGTATTTGCACCAGTGCACAGATAATGTACTTTCATCTTTAACACCCTTGGGTGTGGACAAAGCCAATTAACTTAATTAATTGGTACCGTCCATGTGAAGATGGTACCTACTGTACCTACAATGATAAACCAACTATTAAGAATTCAATAGTTACTCAGTTTGCCCCCCCCCCCCCCAACTTCTTCATTTGCAGAAAGAGCATGCTCTAGTAGTGTGCAGGTTCCAGTTAATACCAGTCAGTTTATGACAAACTTCCCTGAACTGAGAGAGTACTTTATTTGCGGTTAGAGAGAGATAAGTCAGCATCACCCCCCCCCCCCACACACACACACACACACACACACACACACCCCTCCTGCATTTAACTTCATTCAACAACAAGCTGACAGTGACAAATCAGCACACGTTCCCAAACGCTTTAATCCCTCTGTGGAGACAAGGCCAAGGCCACTGGTCTGCTGGAGGAAACAGAAAACAAGACAAAGAAACTGCTATGACACACACACACACACACACACACACACACACACACACACACAGACACACACACACTGATATGACTAATACATCGCCAGTTTTATGATTCAATTAATGGAGCCACCCTCCTTTGTACTGAGCCTCAGACCCATTGTCATCCAGTAATGAATGATGTGCATACAATTAATGCAATTACTGAAGCTTCTTGTCTCCTGTTGTGTCATTGTATCTATACCACCCTTCACACACACACACACACACACACACCAGACACACACACACACACACTCACACACCCACACGCACACAAACACAGACACACACTCACACACTCTCACACACACACACTCACACTCACACACACACACACACAAACACGCACGCACGCATGCACGCACGCACGCACGCACACACACACACAAACACACCCACACACACACACACACACACACACACACACACACACACACACACACACACACACACACACACACACACACACACACACACATACACACTCACACACGCACACACTCACACAACTTTGAAGTTCTGTTTGCATGGAGAACCTTTTTCTTAGCGGAGGCCATGAAAAGGCAACACAATCATTAAAAGAGGTTTTTTTGGAGGAGTATCTTGTATCGTTTTGGCAAGTAACCATATAATAGTTAGGCAGGCTGCATGTCAAGGTCCTGTTTATCCCTTCGGGATTTATTTAGCTAAACTGACCAGAAGACTATATATTATCCCTTACGTATTGTGTTATACTGACTAGCAGACTATACATTATCCCCTACATATTGTATTGTGTCAACTTTGGTAAGTAAAGGTTACAGCAGAGGTCATCCATAGAGTTCTGCTTCCTGTGCAACACAGGAGGCATGTGTGTCCTGCATAACCTGTCTGCCTCCTGGATTCATGTTGCTTTGCTGTGATGGGCTTTTTTTCTTTTTCTTTTGCTAACATTCATTACCCATTAAATGGTAGGGGACTGTCAGCATTGGTGTTCCCCTATATTTGTACCATTTAGAGTGTCTGAGAGATAGAGAATTGTACTGTGAAATTGCATTAGAGGACATATTGGAGAGAGAGAGAGAGAGAGATCAAAACAATTGGTTTCTCCCACATTGCACAGGGGGGTTCTTACCTGTTGCAAACTCCAGCTCAAACCAACCAATAGCTCAATGTCACTCTCTGTAATTGCTCTCTGGAAGGGGAAGTGGGTAAAATTACATTATTTCCCTGTCACAGACTCTCAGCCAGGCCTCTCCTCCACCACTGATACGGAGTGTTACGCTGTTATAATTACTAAATAAAACCACCGTTTGAGAAAAAGTAATTTCCTTGTCTGATTTCTTTCTTGCTTATCACAATGAATGGACTGTCTGTCTATGGAGTGTTGTGTCATGTGTGTTTACACCAAAATGAGGCCCTTTACCAGACCAAAGAACTTTAAAGGGATTATGGAAACTTACGTCATTTGTTTTTCTATTTTAGACCTAGATCTACACATATACAAAAGCAGGGGTATTATTATTAAGGTAATTTATTGATCTATTTATTACATTTATTGATCTGACAATGAAAAGAAAGAAATCCATCATCTGTGGCAGATGCAGGGCTTTAAAACGCTAGTACAAACATTTTATTGGGCCTGCATATCTGCCTGTCTACCTACCTGCCTGCATAATAGTGTGTACTCTGTTTGTACTCTCATTGTGTAGAGAAAGTGTAGCCATAATTTCCAGTTTCAACCAAAACCTACAACATCTTGCACCCACGAAACAAAACAAGAAAAGAAAAAGAGAAGGCTACTACCAAAAAGTGGTTGGATAAAGCAAGAGGTCAAACCAGAATCAACATAATATCCAATAATCCAGCCGGGCCTGCTATGTAGCTAGCTACTTGTGTAGCAATCTTATGTATTAGCATAACGCTAACATTAGCTATGACGTGTAAGCTAGTAGACTTTTTAGCTATGTTTACACGAACCTTGCATGTCATTTATCTGTGTGACGTTATATGTTCATGGGTGTCTACATTGTAGTTGTGAGCACGTGTCGTTTGATGTATTTATCTTATGTTTGTCTAAATTGGCCTTCAACGGGACGTTCAACACAAATGTGTTGATGTATTTGTGAGTTTTGTTAACATTCTCCAACATCTCCTACCCTACCTTGTATGTATTCTTAAAATCAAAATGTAACATAAAGACATGACATGAAGCAAACAATCTAGATGTGAGAACAAGAACCTCCAACATTGTGGAGTCAGTGATATAGTGCTTTTATTAAATCTTTGCCTTGCATCCTATCTATTTTATACATAGATGTATGCTATTTCATCCACCATTTACCTTATAAACATGATTTGTGCTTCTGGTATTACCTTTCACACAGAAAGCGGTTACCAATGTATGTTTCTGCACTTACCTAATGGCTTACACGGATGCTGTGTCTACATACAAAAGTCCACAGACATTAATACCTAAGGCGGTTGCTCATAACCATCTCTTAGCCAATCAGCTGTAGGGTTTTGAACCTTTCTTTTTTTTGTTTTTAATTTAAATTAAAGCCTAAAGTCATAAATCATGTTGGGGGCTTGGATAATTGAAAGGCAAGTGCATTTTTAATGAAGTTGGCAGGCTGTTTCCTGTGCCTGTGTCATGTCAGGGTGATCTGTCATGTCCCCCCAACACACACACACACACACACACACACACACACACACACACACACACACACACACACACACACACACACACACACACACACACACACACACACACACACACACACACACACACACAGACACACACACTCATCATACTAACTTCAGGCAACGGAAATTGAAGTGGGTGGCCCATTCTTCTCCGCAGCCCTTCAGTCCTAAAATGAAGGGTAATTTTATGGTGGGCGGGAAATGGAAGCAAAGACTGACATTTAGTCTCTTCTCAAGGTGAACATGTTTGGCTGTGGCCTCTTTTCAGCTCAAAAATACTTTAAAAATCAATACAGAAAACAGGTAAATCGCTGTTACACCAAGTAATGAGCCTACATGGCAGTTCATCTCACAAATAGAGCCAGGTTATGATTTGCTTAACATACTGTTCCAATAGTGTGATTTGTGTGTGTATGTGTGATTTATGTGTGATTCCAGGTATGTGTTCATGTGTGTGTGAAATGTAAAAAAAAAAAAAAAAGTGGATACGGTGTTCTGCAATTAGAATTTCTTTTTGATAATGTTAATAATCTAGTTTGATTTAAGCATTTCTAAAGATGCAAGACATTTTCTTTATGACAGTTTTTTTTAACAGTTGTGATCTGTTCAATGACCTGCGTGATTCCGTGCAAATATTTCATCTCAATATTCGGAGTTGGTGTGGAAGGGACTTGAAGTCATTTCAGATTCAGAATAATAAAGGAATACACTAAATTAGTATTCAATTCAGAATTACATACACTAAATCAAAACACTAAAATAGTATTAAATATGAATATACTTAAGTTTTCCTCACATCCATCTGTACTTACTGTGTTATAGCGGTAGCCCACCTACACAGCAGCTGAAATGAAGCTCAGTTACGTGATGAAGTGATCAATCTAACCCCAAAGCTTCTCTAATACATGTGAGAGACTTATATGGCCGAGAGTGCTTCTCTCCCTCACGTGACACAATGGAACAGAGAGTGAAACAACAATTCAATTCAATTTTGTATTTATATATAGCGCCATAACAATACAATTGTCTCTAGGTGCTTATCAACACATCACACAATCTATATACTTTTTGTACTTAACACCAGGCATCTTTCTATAACTGGATCAATTCAATATTGATTGGGTAGCCTAGATCCGAGCCACATGCTGTTAAGAACATATCTAGCATGTGTATTACCAATTCTCTTTTTCGCCTCAGATAACACAAAAGAGAACAGCTCTTCCTTCTCTGACAACTTCAGACTCCTAATTTTAATTCGAATCCTACTAGGCCTATCATATTCTCTGAGAATATTCATGATTTGATATGGAAAAGCTTTCCTGACACCAGAGCCACGGTAAAAAGATAACAAGCAAAAGCAAAATTGATATTTAATGATGTGAAATGTTTCATTAAGCATATTTCACATGGGTATAGTAAGAGAGATTTGGGTCCTGATGGGGTTTGAGGCTCTTCCTGTTCCTCAGACACAGAGAGATGTGATTGGGTGAGCAGAGAGCTCCTCAGACACAGAGAGATGTGATTGGGTGAGCAGAGAGCTCCTCAGACACAGAGAGATGTGATTGGGTGAGCAGAGAGCTCCTCAGGCACAGAGAGATGTGATTGGGTGAGCAGAGAGCTCCTCAGGCACAGAGAGATGTGATTGGGTGAGCAGAGAGCTCCTCCGACACAGAGAGATATGATTGGGCGAGCATTGAGGCTCTTCCTCAGACACAGAGAGATGTGATTGGGATGAGCAGAGAGCTCCTCAGACACAGAGAGATGTGATTGGGTGAGCAGAGAGCTCTTCCGACACAGAGATATGTGATTGGGTGAGCAGAGAGCTCCTCAGACACAGAGAGATGTGATTGGGTGAGCAGAGTGCTCCTCAGACACAGACAGATGTGATTGGGTGGGCAGAGAGCTCTGTTATTGGCCTAGCTGTCTCCCCGTAAACAGTTGATGGGACTGGAAATATTGCTATTCTGTTGTTGTAAGACATTAACTCCTTATTTTGTATCTGCAACTCATTTTGGATGTGTACTCTGTCTGTCTCACTGAGACCTGAACAAATGACTACTAAAATCCTTGGTACCCTGGTATCACCCCCCTCCCCCCATATGTGAACCCCTCACCCCACTGTCTCCCCCTTCCTCTCACCTAAAAGGTGTGGTCATCCCCTCTCCTATTGTATTCTACCTGACTGAAATGTATAAATGCCAACACATTCTGCTATCAGGTAGGCCTTCCTCTGAGCAGCAGCTGAGAGGGGTCTCCACGCCGAAATAAACTCCAGAAACCTGACTTCAACTCTCCGGTCCCTTCTTCAACGTTAGCGTGCTTATTGAGATTCTGTCACAGTTTTTACAGCGGGGTGAGGCAGGGATAGAGTGTGAAGATGGAATGACGTAGAGGCAGAGCGATAGAAAAAACACTCCTAACGCTTCTTAGCCGGCAACACTGCGACTAGCTCATGCAAATATGACATTTATGCAGTGTGAGGGCAAGAGAGTCTTGAATGGATGTCAGGCAATGACAAATGAGAGTGAAATTGCACTGGGCAAACCGTGAGACAATTCTCTGGTAGCCTGTGTGTGTGTGTGTGTGTGTGTGAGAGCCATTACTCTGCTAGCCTGTATCAGTTGTTTTCTTTTCACTCCATCTCTTACCTTTCTTTATATCTTTTTTCTTTTTTAATCAAAACTCTTTTGACACACGGAGAGCCAGAATCCTATAATTCTCCATGAAAGTAAATCAGTGCCACTCATAGCCTTTGTCCAGTCGTATTACTGTGGCAATGGGTGAGGATGTTTTAGGCTGTTTCCAGCTCCATTCATCATTAAAAAGGTAATTACTCCAAACCAAAACACATTTGTTGTGCTGTCACAGGGCAGATTGCCAATGGATTTTCACCTGGTCAGGCAACAATGCCAGACCTTTGTGCAGGAAATCAGCATAATAAATGATGGCAGTTAATTCTAGTCAATATCCCACCATGTTTCTCACCAATTACAAAGCGATGCCAAATTCAAAGTGCCTGTGCTTAGCGGAAGTTAAACGCTGCAGTTTTACACTTTCGTGCCACTTTCATACATCAAATACAAAAACTGCGAATGGCGCAGAAGATGAAACGTTTTTTGAATGAGTCTGATCCTTAAGGGTCCATAAGTGCTTGACCACCGAATGAGGCACCAATCATGCAAAGAACTTCAGTTATGTAAATAAGCGTTCTATGGATCCCCAGAATGTCATATAGGTGCTTCATTCCTCCTCGAGTTCCAGAGGCTGTTATTTAATTGCGTAGGCACTAATTATCTCTGTACGTTATTAGATGGTAGGTATCGCTCATGAGCCCCACAAGACAAACGCTTTATTAGCAGTTCCTGTTGGATGGAAGCTGAGGTTAAGGTTAATGTATGTGCTTCTGTAAAACCAACACACAATGGTAAAGGTGAAGACCAGCCTGTGTTCTCACTGGTACTGTTTTGTAAACTTAATTTTAATTTCAAAACTAATTCAAGTTTGTTTACTTTAAAGGTGAGTGGCCACACATGGAGGGCCTGCTGGCTCAATAACACCTCACACCATGTCACACCATGTCACACCATGTCATACCGTGTCACACCATGTCTGCGGGCACACCACAGTCACACCAGGTATTGTGAGGTAGCCGACTGACCGGCTTCTGCATTTCTGGTGTGACTACGCGACCTGACACCTAAGCACAGTGTCCTTGTCCTTTTTGTGGTGTCTAAAGTGGTCGATGTGTATATGAATGGAACATGTTTGGTCTTGAATTGATCCTGACAGTATGGGCAGCAGTTTGGTCATGGTAATCTAAGGTACCTGCACATAGTTGTGCTTGACGAGTAAAGTTTTACCTTAATTCTGTTTGCAAATCAGCCTCGCACCTCTGCCCAGAGCAGCTGACCAATCAGGGGTTAGTTGGGCAAAAGGATGTTGTCATAAGGCATCAGGGAAATGTAACGACACCTTTAAGATGTAATATCTACGATTAATATCTATCTCTAAAGCATTATCCTGTCCTTTAAGCCTTCCAGTCAAACCCTTTGTTGTAATAGCATGACTGCTTCTGCACAGTTGGTAAAATGGATGTGATCAAATTCCCTTTAGGCATATCATTCCAGAAACATCCACATTCAAATTAAATTGTCAAGGAAGCGAACAGGGTGGAGTTGCAAATATCTTCCCTGTTCCTCTCTCTTCCTATTAATACCAGGTTAATGGAGGTAGTAGTCAAAATCTGACAGTACAGAAATGAACCGATAATTGGAATGTGCTGTGACCATCCCTCTCGCTGTCTGTCTGTCTGTCTGTCTGAACTTATCAGGCCCACACCTGCTGTGGCTGATCCTAGACCTGTGGCAGATGAGGAAGCCCTGCCATCCCTAGGGTGATTAGACCCCACAAAGGCTCAGAAATCTACACGCAGCAATGAAGTTACAGTGCACTCACTGGCTTTGCTATATCCCTCTCTCTCTCCTTCTCTCTCTTTCTCCATCTCTCTCTCTCTTTGCTTCTCTCTCTTCTCCCTCTTTCTCTCTTTCATTCTCTCTCTCTCTACCTCCCTCTCTCTCTTTCATTCTCTCTCTCTCCCTCCATCTGCCTCTTTCCTTCTCTCTCTCTACCTCCCTCTCTTTCTTCAAGGTCTTAACTATCTCTCAGGTTTTAACTTTCTTACTTCTTCTTCTTCCTCTCTTTCTCTCTCTCTCTCTCTCTCTCTCTCTCCTTCTCTCTCTCCTTCTCTGTCTCTCTCTCACCTTCTCTCTCTCTCTCTCTCTCTCTCTCTCTCTTCTGCTCTCTAGTCAGTTCTCTAAGTGCACACGGCCTCTACAGCACTGGGCATCTCCAGGGGTGTCTGTCCAGCCTGTCCAGCCAAATGGCCAAATCAAAAGTGGCATATGACCTCACGTTTGATTGCTAGTGTTAACGGAAGCCAGATGAGAGGCTGATTGAATATGCACCTGTGTGTCATGATGCAAAATTGACGTCTCTTGATCTATGAGTGACTGACTCACTCTCTCTCTCGCTGTATGTGCGTGTTTGCGTTTATGTGGGTATCAGTGTACTGAAGTGTCATCTGTCAGGAATCCTGCGAGGAAGAAATCAGATTATATTTAATTGACTGATTGTTGAAAATATTCATTTCAATATTCAATTCATTTTCAGTCTAGTGAGTTAGTGCTGTGTGTGAGTTGTCTGAACTCAACACAACAAAGACTTGTTACACAGAGAGCAAGAGTAGTTTTGTACCTCATGCAATTAAACAAATAACAGTCAATTACTATAATTGTCACATTAATTCTAATAAGCACTTTTGTAACTAATGTGCGACGGAC
>NC_137927.1:31830210-31840210 GCF_963457725.1 Sprattus sprattus
AGACTAGACCTAAAGATGCACAAGCTTGTTGCACTTGCATCAAGTCAGATGTCATGTTAGCAGCACTCAGTCAGGCACATTGGGTTGATTGATAGGTTGTCTCTAAATGCTTCAGGATCATAGTTATGCATGTGGTAATATCACACTGGAACGTATTCATAACAAAGGTCAAAATCATTCATAAAACACATAGGGTTTTGAGGCATTGTGTGAGTGAAAACATTTGGATTTGCTCGCAGGTAACAGGATGAACTTGTAAAGGACAAGGTGCTTCACATCACTTTGAGCCAGGTCATGACTGTAGACATCTGTAGTGTTTGTTATGCCACCACCAGGTCTGGCCTGGAGGTTGCTCCTGCCTTGCTGATACCGCTGGATGAGGTGCAGCTGCAGACTAGAGAGCCCTTCAGGAACCACATGTGCTTGAAGCCGAGCGCCAAGGTTGCTGTCTGAGAGAAAACTGAATGCCAAGAATCCTGATTTTGTTCTGTCTGGGAAGATTTGCTGTGTAGAGTTTTTCTATCACAAGATCTATATGGAGTATAGTCTATAATAATAAAGCCAATAAGTATAATAAGTGCTTACCTTAACATCAAAAAACTCTATTGTTGTTTATAATAAATAAGCATGCAAATTATACTCCACAAAAGATTACCATGGCAGCTATCCTATTTGTAATGTTAATTTGCATGAACGAACTTGCTGAACCTGGTTAGCTTCCTTTAAAAACTGGCTGATGTGTTATGGTGACAGGATGGAGCAGATACAAATAGTACAAAGTGACTTGAGCAACAAAGTTCAACTTTCTCCATCTTCCAAAGTACTTCTAATGGACTTCCAAATGTGCTGATTCGCACAAGAACAGGGCAGAAGAAGTCTGGATTTCTGATGGTCCCTGTATGGGCACTCTTCTGAATATGGCACTTGTTGGGTCGAACACATTATCTGCTTTCTACAAAGGCGCGCATGCAGGGGAAAAAAGAGACACGGCACTTTGTTCCATTAAAGGAGGTACACACAGTTTAATAATGGATGCCATTTGATGTCACCCTGTTAATTTTGCAGAGCACAAAAATGACAAAACAAGCCTAAAAGCTACTCAAACAGGACCCGAGAGCACAGCTAGCCCAGTGAAGCGGCGAATCTCTTGTACTTGGATGGGCGACGGGTCGTGGGACCACGCTTGCAGTGATTCAGAAATGGCACTCTGCCTCTCGAGATATATAAGGACATAATGGCTAACCCCCTATGGACCTCTGGAACAAATGCTTCAAGCCTCTCTTCTTTTATTTAATATTTAATTGGTTGGTCGTGTCGGTAAAGAGTGAAGTGACAAGTCCAGGCAATATGCTCTGGTCTTCAGCAAGCCCCCTCTATGAGCATGTGTGTGTGTGTGTGAGTGAGTGTGTGTGTGTGTGTGTGTGAGTGTGTGTGTGTGTGTGTGTGTGTGTGTGTGTGTGTGTGTGTGTGTGTGTGTGTGTGTGTGTGTGTGTGTGTGTGTGTGTGTGTCCGAGCATGGGCACACCTGTAGCCTTCCGATAAAGATAGATCATAAAGGCCTCTTACTATGTAAAAAAAAAAAGGCTCTTTGTCGTTCCCGACTAAGTCCTTGTGTATATTTCATGAGCTCCTGAAAGTCCCTGACAACTTTTAGCATAAATATAGCAAGTAACAACATGGTTATTCATCGTCATTGCCTTAGGCTTAGAACTTCCAAACACTTTTCTGATACTCAGACCATGGCGGACAAATCATAGTCTATCCACCCTTCATAACTAGTTCTTTGTAGTTTGCCGCAACGATAACATTCTTCAGGATTCAGTAAGGGGGTACCTCCTTTTCTCCAACCAAAGCATGTTGGAGGCAGATAAATACTTCACTGGGTGCCAAAGGCCTACTGTACACATGGTGGACTTTGACTGTCTGATGCTGACTGTCACTCGTCCCACCAGCACACGTCTGCGTTCCAGTCGAATCTCTAAGTATGGGTTAAAAATACAACAAAAAGAAAAAAATTGGTGTAATACACTGACCACACTTAGGTGTCAGCAACTGAATCCTAAATCAAAAGTTAAATTTGGTTTCGGTCAACTATAATAGCTGACTCAGCTCCCTGTAAGTCAGAAAACCTAGCCATGTCGGATGAAGGAAAATTGGAGATTAATAAGGAGCACCATACCATACCATAATTCCTAACCAATAGCACTTTCAGGCATTGAAAGACACAGCGACATTAAGGGTTTTGCCATGGCGTGGGTCTAAGGGAGAGAGAGAGCTGCCCGGGTATACATCTTACAGAGCAGCTGTTCTCGCTGCGAATATTAGTGCAGAAAACAGGCGGAGGAAATGTGAGCTCCTTATTTGGCATGACAAGGTAATAAGCTGCGAGAGACGGTGCTGAGTTTTATTTATTGGGCAACACGCTGCGCCTCAGCGGCCCAGCGCAGTCTTTACCACACACCCACACACACACACACCCCCACACACACACACACACACACACACACACACACACACACACACACACGCCTTTACCAGGGCTCAGAGGAAATACAGTCTGTGGAGCCGGAGCCGGAACCGTGGCAGGGGCGCCCCCCCCCCCCCCCACCCTCACCATGGCGAGACGTTTTGTGACACAGTAATTGGATACCATGGCATTTCCATTTGCCCCCTGCACACGCACACACGCACACACACACACACACACACACACACACACACACACACACACACACACACACACACACACACACACACACACACACACACACACGCCCCCTACAAATAGTCTTCTGCCAGGGCAGTCGCTCTATGCTATCGGTGGACCAAAAAGAAGAAAAAAAAAGAAAAGAAAAGTAAAAAAGATGGGGGTACAAAATAAATGATGTCGGGGTAATGATACCTCAGTGAGCCGCTGTGGCTATTTAAAAAGAGGAAGAAGAAGAGGAAGAATATAAATATATATTAAGGAACACGGGCTGCCTTCCTCTTTTCATTCCACCTATTCATTCTTGCCCTCACAGAACAGCTTCACAACAGTTCCATCACGCAGAAAAGAGAGAGTAAAGAAAAAAAAAGGGGAAAGAGAGAGAAGCAGGTATGAGCGGGCCATCCTAAATATACACGCTCTCTTTGTTCTCATGAAAGGACAGTGCGGATGAGCTTCTGACGGAGCCATTAGTGCCACAGAGAGATAGCTTATCGGCACACGCAGCAGCACGAGCTGGGCCGTGGGACCTGAGAGTCGCCCCGTGAGAGGTGCTGACTCCTCACCTCACCAGGGAAGAAGAGAAGAGCTTTTGGACACATTAGTCTCAGAAGCACTCCTGCAGTCCCTGGCAGAGAGCCAGCAGCATCTGTCACCTTTTCTCATCAGAGAACTGCTGTCACACTGCAGTGCCACCAGGTACTACCTATAACAGACCACAGTTCAGATGTACTGGTACAATAACAAGCTATATAGCACTTTAATAGTTATGTTTGTAATCATTTATTTAAAGGTCTGGGCCTCGTTTCCCGATAACGACGTATCTTAACGGCCTACGTGGATTTTGGCGACATCATAGACTCATCATTGCCGTAAGTGCGGCGTCGGGAAACCGCTCTGCAATATCCCTCTTACGACCGATTTCAAGTCCTTTTTAGCGTTCGGGAAACTAGGCCCTGTACAACAAAAAGCAATAAAACAAGGATGTTATGCCAGGGCCGTCTTCATCCACCCTGCCTCCTGCCCCTGGTTCCAGTCTCTTCCTCTTCCTCTGCCTCTGTGCTGTGTCTCTGTACTCAGCCGCCTGTGCTCTACACTCTTTAACACCTCCCTCCTCTTCATCTTAACAAACACACACACACACACACACACACACACACACACACACACACACACACACACACACACACACACACACACACATACACTCTTTAACACCTCCCTCCTCTTCATCTTAACACACACACACACACACACACACACACACACACACACACACACACACATACACTCTTCAACACCTCCCTCCTCTTCATCTTAACACACACACACACACACACACACCTCCCTCCTCTTCATCTTATCTCTCTAATGCTTCTGTGTCACTCAGCACTCTTCCCCTCGCTCTTTCTTTTTTTTTCAGGACAGAGTGCAAACATTAACTGCTCCCCACAGAAAGGGTTCCTGTATCTCATAGGTCTTGCATCTAAACAGCTTTGTGTCCCCTTATAAATAATCAAGGTCACTGCTCCGAGCCAGTAGCATCTTAATTTAGCCCGTTTGTTTCGGTGATAACAGAGACAAATTCGGCAGGAAGGTTAATAGCTTCCTCTCTTGTGGGATTTTATAGCGTAATTAAAACAGCTTAATAAAATATCTGTTTTATTGTCGGTTTTTCTGGTTTGTTGTTTTCACATTCCTGGTGTCTTTTGCTCTCGGTCTTCTGCTCAGTGGTAATGGCCTTTGGAGGTGGAGAGGGCGAGAAGAAGGGGTGAAGGGTGAGTGTTTACTGAAGCAGAACTCCTGTGAGCTCTCCAGCATCCTGTAATATTCATCCCTGTCTGCCTCGGAACATAGCCTAAGCATATTCCCAAGGCCCCCTTCAATTATGTACATCTCAAATTTAACATGAATATGAAACAGGCATGAAGGACAAGACAGGGATGGAAACAGAAGCATCATTCAGCAGCAACTGACGGGAATGAGATGGTGAGATAAAAGTGGTTATTGATGGCAGGCCTACATCTGTTCTCTACTCACTCACTTTTCCAAAACACACAAAATAGGATCGTCTCTCCAATGCCGGCGCGAAAGGTCAGATAAACATTCTGTGTGTATTATACACACCACAACACGGTTGAAGTGCAGTGTTTGTTTCCTTCAAGCTCCCGGCAAAACAAACACTTTGCTAATATCATTACATGAGCAAGACTTCAGGTGAAGACATGACTGGGCCAGGAGGATGCTCAGGAGTGTACGCGCACAGATGTGGAAATTCCATGGATAAACGAGCTCCATGAATAAACACGTTTTTTTTGTGAAACTTCTAAGTGATTTCCTTTTGGCAGACCTTCTGCACAAGAACCTGTTTTCTCCGGTGTAAAGCTCTCCGCCTGAGACCGAAAACGTGTTGTTTGCTCCATTTGTAGAACAACTTTTTAGGTCCTAATGAACGTTAATATGGTGTGGTCGAATCATTATAGTTGGCTATTAAATAATGACTTCAATGGCACATCCGGAAATGACTCAACCCATGTATGCTTGATTTTGCCCTGCTTTGTGTCAATGAAATTGGCAAAAGTAGTTATTCTGTCTATCTTCTCTGCGTGGTTGGTTGCTGATGCATAGAGCCTGTTCAAGGTGCTCGTTGCCCAAATGAAATTAGGGCCCTTTATGTCAGTCGGTTGCTTGTAAAACAGAATCATGAATTCTCCCGATCCATTTCGTCTGTCGATGCATGTTAGGGCTTCTCTGAATAGTAGTCACAATGGTCCAACGGATTTCATTAATTTGGGTACATGGGGTGCATGATGCCATTTATCCTGTCCACTCCCCACCTTATTCAGGGTTTCACTGGGTCCATAAGGACACTTAAATAGCTGCTTTGTCAGTCTACTCAAGGTTAACCTTGATAAGTAGCTGATGATAAACATGTTAAGCAATCTGCAATGATTTTAAGACATTCCGGCCTCACAAATCTGAGTACAAACTGCGATGTCACATCTTAGTCATATGGTAGCAACCAGATTAGACAACTGAGCTCTAATCACATTCACCTTACATTTGAATTGCCATTTTCTGGTACATATAAACACTACACAGAGAAACAAATATATAAGACTTGAGTTAGACGGTGCTTAAAGCACAGCACATTCCTACCTTCCCACCAAACTTCTTTTGGTAAAATTAATATTTTAACACAATTACTGTGTTATATGTGTAATGCTTAGTTTTATAGTTAGTTTGACAGGTAAGCCAACATGAGAGGATTTTAATATGTAGAAAGTCTGCTTACCGTATTCAGTATGTTAGCAAATGATCTTGCATCTACCCACATGCTAAACTTGATACCTTAACAAAGTTGAAGAGGATGTAAATAAAATAGATGCAAGACCGAATGCTTCAGACCTTATTATTAACTAAACTTGGATGAATACTACTCAACAAAACCACAATAATATAACACATAATTTGATACGTGTATTAACATAAGTGTACAATCTCCCAAAGGCAGACTCCCATAATGATCATAAAGCTAATCGTCAGACTAATTCTAAAAACTCTAGGTCTGCTTGGTTATGTGGATCATATCAAAGCCTTTAGGACAGTTTAAATATGAAAGCCACGTGAAGCATATAAGCTGCCACATGGAACCTCTCATACAACATTGCATTGCACCAACGGAAATAAATCATATTTCAAAACCATATTTCACCACACATCTCTGTGAAGTGTCAGTTTTTAGTCAGTTTATAGTTTTTTTTTCACCCTCATACTATCTCCACTTTTCAAGGTCTGCCTGTTCATGCAGAGATCACGATGTGAAGTCAAGTGCTGTATCTGAAAGGAACGCATCCCGGATGGCAAAACGACTCTAGGGCGGATTTGGCGCAGAGCTGCAGGATTAGCGCCATATTGGGGCCAGATCCGCGCCAGAGTTAGCTTCTGTGTAAAATGGCGACCTTTGACCTGCAGCTTCGGATGTGTTGAATTTACCACACTGACACGGAGCACCGGGGTATAGGCCTCTTACCATGACCATCCATCATAGTGACAGCTGCAGAGGATGTGAGGAGAGCCTGGGTGCTCTGCTCTGCTAATATGCACCCACCGCAATCACTCTGATATAAATCTGCTGGTGGGGAGTAGTCAGACGACTGGTTTCAGCACCCATTCCACCTGCCATCACACAACCTCCTCCCGGAATATTAATCAAATTTCAAAGTCAAAGTCCGTCTTTTTAATATATCAGTGCAGAGATGGCAGAATGTGTGCGGCGTATCAGATGTTATAGAAGTGAACAGATTCAGACAGTGATTGTGGAATTCATTTGTGAGACCAAAATCCTTTTCCAAATGACTTTAACATAAGATACAGTGCCACAGTACTGGCTAATTGCTTGTGGTTTCTATATGTAACACTTGCTACGCTTGTTTTCTATAGCCAGACATTTCTCTCATATTATAAGCTGTAGCTGAAGCTACTCATTGGAGACTGTGATTAATTTGTCAAGGCGGTTATCTCCCCTGTGGGATCGCTGTGTTTTTGTTTGTTTGTAATTCATGGGAAAGATACTGAGCTGACCCACATAGCACACTGCTTGAGCACAACAACACGGCCGACTAAATGGGCATTCCAGTCTTTTTTCTGTTTTTTTTTTTACTCAAGAGATCTGTCAGCCATGTCTGTGTGAACTAGTTACACAGCGTTTCCCTGTAATCTCCACAGGAAGAACTCTGCATTCATCAGTGAGTGACCATTCTTGTATTGTATGGCCTCAACCATGACCAGGGAGAGATGAGGGACGCGTTGACATCCGTTCCGCTAATGCAGGCGGGATGCTCCAGTAGTTAATAGGAGACGCCAGACTCTCTTCGGATCCGACCTGCTCTCCCCATGCTGCGTAAAAGATGGCTGCTGTCACCTTCACCTGGTGCTGCTCCTGTTCAGAGACCTTTTGCGCCCAGCGAGGACAGGAACGGTGACAGCACTCTGACTTTGGTGCACTGCGAGCCCCCACCAAGCCCTAAGTCTTCCACATCAATACTGGCTGTCACCTCACGGCGAGAGGCCCTAGGAACAGGCCAACGCTTGCTTGTCTGTCAGGGTTCTCATTTAGAGAAAAGGAGGACTTGAGTTGGACAGGTGGTAGAATAATGACCTGCTGTGATGTGTAAAATACTGGTAAACCCGGTCTCCTGTGCTATATTTCTCAGGATTGATTGTGCTTCAGCTTACACAAAAAAAGGGAGAAGGCGGGTTGTCAAATTTACATTGCATTCAATTTGAATTGCACAAACGAGTCTTGTCTTATTGAAACAACTAATTCGGACACCATGTTCACCTTAGTTCAGTTCAGTCCTCTAAGATAAAGTCCACGTTACAATTGAGTAACTAAAACATGATTTCAGTGTATGGGAGTCTGTGTATCGGAGTCTGTGTACGGGAGCCTGCACAAGAAAGAGGACGAAGAAAATGTGCTCGATGTTTTTGGTTCAAGACAATAACATGTTTCAAAGACAAAAGAGACTAGTTTTCATATGTAATGTGAGTTCGGCAAATTTGATAAGGCATCTTTTCAGTGGATCTCTCCCCCCCAGACTCCCACCTCTGTCCCCAGCTCTGAAATGATCTATTCACTTTGAAATATAGAAAAGCACATCGCGGCTACTTGCTCTTAAGGTTCGTTTGACAAAGAATAACAGCTCCCGGACATGATTAATCTCCCCTCTCTTGACTTTAGAGCACCAAGGCTTTCTGGAAATGAAAGATGCCAAGGGACCGACTGCCAAAGCTGAAAATATGTTCTCTCCAGGTGACCTGTTCCCAGAGCATGTTTATTGCCACTGCGTTTAATTCTCCAGCATTTTAAGGTGTCAGTGTCGTTAACAGCTCCCACGTCAAGCATACCAAGAGACTGTGAGAAAATGGACCTTCAAATGAATACATCCATTAATTATATCATGCTGCTCAGCATGTCAGCTTAGATTAATTGGATGTGAAAGATGTATAAACAAACCAGAGAACTGCTGGAAATACCCCAAAATGGCATCAACATTATTCTAATGTTTTTCATCGCATCTTCTCTGGCAAGGCCTATTGTGGCTTCCTGCAGGAGCATGAGCGCGCATAATCAGATGGTGGGCTGTGCAGTGGCGGAGGCATTCAGCGCTGTTTGGGGTGATGTGGGGTCATAGTGTGCCATAAGAGTTCAGACAAACTCAGGAAAAAAGTCTTCAAAGCTGACAAAACATCTACTGTTTTCTTTTCTTTTTTCTTTATTTTTCTGTGTTGAAGTGAGCTGTGCTATGAAGGATACTTAAGATGATCGCCAAAGGCTCCTGTCATATAGGCTGTCTGTGATTCACAACTCCACTTGGCCTTGCACACAAAAATAGAGTGATGTCTGTGAGAGGGATGTGCATTTGTGCCAGAGCGCTGGGGTTTTCAGCTGGAAGGCCTGGACTCAAATCGTTGCCTGTAAAAATTCAAACACCCATCTATATATGAGTTGCACTCAACTTTGAGAGACATCAAAAGCAAAAAGAACCAAGATGAGCTGGCGAGTTGAAATTGGGTTACCTAGCACTGGGAACATGAAACAAACACGGTTCTGATTGAAGTTTACCCGCAAAGATTCGACTTTTCTCACGTTGCGCAGGATGGCGGTGAGTTATTTCGGATGCGGTAAGACACAACTGCTCGCTGTTTATTTTTAGTGTTGAGAAGAGTTATGATTTTGCAGGGTCTCATCACCAGTGTTTCACAGATTTTGTAAATAGTTTACTTCATTAAATAACTCTCCTACAACACAGAGCACTAATAAGGGGACATAACACATCCATAAGCCCCTTATGATATTCATAACGTCTGCTTTCTGACCTCTGCTTACTGTATTTAGAGTCAGGACCTTCATTTTATTGAAATATACATGAGTGATTAGTTTGGCAGGGGCAAGCTTGAACCCTCAAATGTCACCATGATGGATCTTCTTGAATGATGAATCCGCTCTGTTTCATCTCAGCATCTCAGTTACACATGGGGAAGAACACGATGTCTTTTTTTACCCGCTGCTTCCATCTGTGGGTATGAAAACCTAATAGAGACACTGGGCACTTTTTATGTAGGTCCCAGGAGTATAAATACAGACAGTAATGGAGTTAATGTTGTAGAAACGTGTGCATTTTTGGACCCCCATGTTGTGCTAATTAGCTAACGCCATGGTGGTCTCATTTCTAGAACTTAAATGTCACCCCCAGTGCCGTCCGTCCGCAAAAAAAAGAATTATTAACA
>NC_137927.1:31857710-31865210 GCF_963457725.1 Sprattus sprattus
CACCGTCCCCTTGCCCCCACCTTCCCCTGCCCCCCCCCCCCCCAGCACCCTCCTTCGACACCTTTCTCACCAAGAGGTTCCACTAAATTCATTTAAAATGGAAACTTGAAGCCTTAGCGATTACAAATTTAACATGTTCTGTAATCTTGAAATAGGTGTGCCGAGGAAAGACGCCGAGCAGAATGCTGATGGGAGACGGTCGTTGCCACCAGCGCCAGTCAGAGGTCACAGGTCAAATCAAATAAAAAAAACAGTTTTCTTCCTCTTCTGGGGCAGCCATGGCCTACTGGTTAGGGTTTCAGGCTGGAAACCGTAGGGTTGCCGGTTCGATCCCTGACCAGTAGGAAAATTGTGGGTGGGGGAAGTGGTAGACCACTGCTCTCCCATGCCCACATCCACGGCTGAAGTGCCCTTGAGCAAGGCACCTAACCCCTATCACTGCTCCCCGGGCGCCGCCAATGGCAGCCCACTGATCCGGGTTAGTGTCACTTCACTTCACTGTGTGTGTGTGTGTCACTTCCCTGGATGGGTTAAATGCAGAGGTTAATTTCAGAGTGTGTGTGTCTACACCACCTCTGCCATAGAGAGGACTTTCACTTTTCACTTTTTTTTTTCTTTTCTTCCTCTTCTTTCCTCCCTCGTAAAGACAGGCACCCAGACGTAACAGAACTGGAACTCAAGCAGCTGTAAAGGGCCAGAGCTCTTTGCTGTTTGTCCACCGAAAAAAAAAGTGTTGGTTTATTAACTGTCTAAGGATCTTTATTGTCTCTTTCTCAGAAAGCGCTACCCAATTTCATGCTGCAGTAATGGGAGGTTATGGGGCTCTTGTAAATAAAATGATCTAAAACAAACAAACAAACAAACAGACAGAAAGAGAGAAATACCACATGGTTTTGTGTCCTCGGTGGCATTTTGAAACACTTAACTCTGGTGGCTCACAATGTTATTGTTCCTCCAAAGGTTCAGTATCTGAGAAAAGTACCGAATGGAGTTGACAGGGTGTGTATGAATAATGAATGCATATTTATAAAGGCTATATCTGCTGTGACACTCTACTCCACATACTCAGGCACACCACAATATTGGAGGCTTTATTTGCCCGTCTGGCAGATACTGCGGCTTTCCAGGAACTGCCAGATCAATTATGTCAGTTTGAACACGAATGTGCTTCCTGAGCAGAAATGAACTGCCCACAGTGTTTCAAACCACCGTACATGAAAATCAAAGTAGTATTTTGTATGGCTTGCAATTGCTTATGTACCCAAAGACAATAGGAATAGTTGATATTGCTAATACTGGGATCCAGACAGGGCCATTACACAAAACATGAACCTCTATGCAATGCAAAATATGAGCTGATATGTTGATGGAGAAGGTTGCATTGGTGAATGTTATGAGCTTGAGAGCAAGCGTTTATTTGTTTGTTTGTTCAGCGTTGTTCTATTCTACTTAATAGTTTCTGTACTTTACTTGAATCTTATACCTCTAATGCACTATACGATGTTATGGCTGTTGTAATGTAATTTAGTATCCAAATGTATGATTGTACACACATGATTACAGACATGATTTAAATATAGCACTGTAAACTGTTAACCAAAGCAAATGTATATTTACGACATCATATTAATAACTAATTAATTATAAAATATATACATACCTTAGGTTATAGAAGCTTTCTCACTTTTTATACATTTATCAGTGTTTCATAAAGCAGGAATCAACATTCATACATAATTTATTTCAATATTTGAATGAGTTCTTGAGCGACCCTGCATTTCGTTCTGTTTAATGAAATGCATGTGGAATATCCATATTGACTTCAGACCCATTATAGATCTCTAAAAGATGTCTGTTGCTAACGCTTCGCTCTGTCTGTTGCTAACGCTCCGCTCTGTCTGTTACTAACCCTCCGCTCTGTCTGTTACTAACCCTCCGCTCTGTCTGTTACTAACGCTCTGTCAAGCTTAAAAGGCACCGGGTGCCAAAAAGAGCCCGGGTGACGTAATGTTGACTTTCGAACGCCTCTTGAGTGACAGTTACTATGCCAACGTTAGCATTACGTAACCCGGTCACCACGTAGCCCGGCCACTTTTAAGCTATCAGTCTCAAGAGTCGTTCGAAAGCCATCAGTTACTTTTTAGTCGCTTAATATTGTGCATAAACAGACACTACGCACCTGGACACTTTTTAGCTATCAGACAGAGAGTCTCAAGAGTTGTTTGAAAGCCATCAGGTACTTTTTAGCCGCTTAATATTGGCTGCCGGTCTTTTGTAAGTAAGCACACATCAACAGGTTTCGCCGCTAGCATCAATATTGCTAATATAAATTCCTCCTTTTGTGCGACAATATTAAGCGACTAAAACGTATCTGATGGCTTTCAAACAACTCTTGAGACTCTCTGACTGAAAGCCAAAAAGTGTCGGGGTACATAGTGTCCGTTTAGACACAATATTATGCGACTAAAAAGTTTCAGCTACACCTGCCTGCTGCTATCTCTTAAGTGAGAAATGTCCGCTAGCATGTCAAAGCTAGCAATCTTGCGTTGTTCTTTAGTAAAATGTTGTTCAAACTTCAGATATGTCTTAAAATCACAACACATTAAGGACTTTCTTAATTTAAGCACAACAACAGATGAATAGCTTAAAGCTAACTAGATAGCTCATAGCACTAGCACGAGCTAGCTGATGAAATGTGCTTACTTTGATACTTTATTAAACTAGCGAATCAACAACTTTCCCACCAAAGTCAAACATCAAGCACATGGTTGTTTTGGTTGGTTTATTGCAGGTCAAATACAAGTAAGCTGGTCTCAGGTAGCGAAGTACAATTCCGAGCTGCTCTGAAGTAAATCGCGTTATGAGGAATTTAATTCAGCGCCAGGAAAAAAGTGCCCGGGTGACGTATTGGCGTTGGCATAGCAACTGTCACTCAAGAGTCGTGACAGTCAACATTACATCACCCGGGCTCTTTTAGGCATCCGGTGCCTTTTAAGCTTGACAGCTTCGCTCTGTCTGTTGCTAACGCTCCGCTCTGTCTGTTGCTAACGCTCCGCTCTGTCTGTTGCTAACGCTCTGCTCTACTCTGTGGCTAACGCTCGCTCTGTCTGTTGCTAACGCTCCCCTTCCCTGTTGCGAACCCTCCGCTCTGTCTGTTGCTAACGCTCCGCTCTGTCTGTGGCTAATGCTCCGCTCTGTTGCTAACACTCCACTCTGTTGCTAACGCCCCGCTCTGTCTGTTGCTTACACTCCACTCTGTTGCTAACGCCCCGCTCTGTCTGTTGCTTATGCTCCGCTCTGTTGCTAACGCCCCGCTCTGTCTGTTGCTTACGCCCCGGTCTGTTGCTAACGCCCCGCTCTGTCTGTTGCTTACGCTCCGCTATGTTGCTAACGCCCCGCTCTGTCTGTTGCTTACGCTCCGCTCTGTTGCTAACGCCCCACTCTGTCTGTTGCTTACCCTGCGCTCTGTCTGTTGCTAACGCTCCGCTCTGTCTGTTGCTTACGCTCCGCTCTGTTGCTAACGCCCCGCTCTGTCTGTTGCTTACCCTGCGCTCTGTCTGTTGCTAACGCTCCGCTCTGTCTGTTGCTAACGCCCCGCTCTGTCTGTTGCTTACGCTCCGCTCTGTTGCTAACGCCCCGCTCTGTCTGTTGCTTTCCCTGCGCTCTGTCTGTTGCTAACGCGCTGCTCTGTCTGTTGCTAACCCTTCGCTCTGTCTGTTGCTAACGCTCCGCTCTGTCTGTTGCTAACCCTCCGCTCTGTCTGTTGCTTACGCTCCGCTATGTTGCAAACGCCCCACTCTGTCTGTTGCTTACGCTGCGCTCTGTCTGTTGCTAACGCTCTTCTCTGTCTGTTGCTAACCCTGCGCTCTGACTGTTGCTAAAGCTCTGCTCTGTCTGTTGCCAACAGTGGAAAGGTGCGAAAGTTAGCTCTACTGATCGGGGATCACAAGTGTTCTCACAGCAACCACACAGTTACCTTCAGTGAACACCAAACACACACACACTCACATGCACAGTTACCTTAAGTTAACACATTGATAGGATTTGATAGCCACAATCTGTTGCATAAAGCAGATGTTTTAGGTTCTAGCACTGTTTCATAAGAAGTGTGTGTGTGTGTATGTGAGTGTGTGTGTGTGTGTGTGTGTGTGTGAGTGTGTGTGTGTGTGTGTGTGTGTGTGTGTGTGTGTGTGTGCGTGTGTGTGAGTGTGTGTGTGTGTGTGTGTGTGTGTGTGTGTGTGTGTGTGTGTGTGTGTTTGTGTGGGGTAGAGTTGTCAGTAACCATGGATACCACTCTAGAGCAGAGGTGGGTAATGACGTAATGTCCTAAAGAATGTTTTTTTCATTAAATTGTACCTTTAATGCAGAATACTTTTCACTCTCACATTTGCCATTAAAAAATGTACTGATTTGTACTGATTTGGGCTGTATCCTTTTCCATCTTCTATGTGTACTTAACCAACCGCTATAGCTGTGCTTTACAGTGGGATCATGGCATTGATGTGCTCTGGCCTTCCACCTCTTAGTTAAGACCAGAGTGATGTTATCTTATACACCTGGATGCAGCTGGGGGAGCAGTCTTCTTAACAGTAATGAATTACTCATGAACCTTTATTCATGCGCTCACAGAAGAACTGCATGATGGGTAGTTGATTGGTAGTAATGTGCTAGCACACTTTGTTTCCTCTGTTCCTGAACATCTCTAAGAGACCGAATGCACGTTATTGCTTTTCTTCACAGACATCATAAATTATTACCCTTTGTAAATTAGACACGGCTACATGCAGAGGAATTTCCCTGGCTTGGCCGGGAAGAAACACCCTACAAGAATGGGTAACACACACACACACACACCCTGCAAGAATGGCTTTATGTGAATAATTCACTTGAGCGGCACAATAAGATGGGGCTAAAACATTGTGCATTAAGATGAATGCTCATTCAACATCAGAGCAAGTAGGTCTGTGTTTTTTTTTGTGTGTTTTTTCCCTTACTGGCAGATAGTATTATTCATAGATGGAGTGCATTGAAATACACGTAGACGTATACATGGATGTAGAGGGAGGTTTGATTGATGGCTGCGGTTGACGGGTTCTGGTGGTATGATTAACACGGGTAAAGGTGAGGCAGCACTGGTCTCTGGGGGTGTGTACGGCTCCAGAGCACTCCCCCCATCTGCACACACACACACACACACACACACACACACACACACACACACACACACACACACACACACACACACACAGACACACACACACAGACACACACACACACACACACACACACACACACGCACAGAGGCGCACGCCTTCACGTCAGCAGCGGACCAGTGAGATTATTTTGATCTTGTGGCGGCTGACGTCAGGCGGCGTGCTCCAGCGCATGTTTAATTGATGGGGTTTACACAGCAACAGAGCGAGCAGGAGCAGACAGGCAGAGGAGCGGGAGCCAGGCGCGTGCTGCTGGGTCGTTCTTATGCATGGCCTGTCGCAGCTCTATCTTCTCTCATCATTACCATGCCTGCAGATGAACAATCCCCCCGGCCAGCTCCCCAGTGGGCCCACCCCGGCACAAGCCACTCTCTCTCTCTCTCTCTCTCTCTCTCTCTCTCTCTCTCTCTCTCTCTCTCTCTCTCTGCCTGGCACAGACACTGCTGCTCTCTCTCGCTCTCTCTGCCCGGCACACACACTGCCGCTGCGGTACACACACACACACACACACACTGCCGCTGCGGTACACACACACACACACACACACACACACACACACACACACACACACACACACACACACGTCAGTGGCTCTGCCCGGGTGCCGCTGGAGCTGCTGGGGCTGCTGGTGTCCCTCGCCTGCCCAGATGGGCTGCATGGAAACCTGGCCCGCTCATCCTCCTCTCCTCCCCTCCTCCCCTCCCTAGCTCATCCTCCTCTCCTCCCCTCCTCCCCTCCCTAGCTCATCCTCTCCTCCTCTCATCCTCTCCTCCTATCCTCCTCTCCTCCGCTCCTCTGCTCCTCCTCTCCTCCTCTCCACCTCTCCTCCTCTCATCCGCTCCTCCTCTCCTCCTCTCCACCTCTCCTCCTCTCCACCTCTCCTCCTCTCATTCGCTCCTCCGCTCCTCCTCTCCTCCTCTCCTCCTCTCCTCTCTTCCTCTCCTCTTCTCCTCTCATCCTCTCCTCCTCTTCTCCTCTCCTCCTCTCCCCCTCTCCTCCTCTCCTCCTCTCCTGCTCCTCCTCTCCACCTCTCCTCCGCTCCTCCTCTCCACCTCTCCTCTCTCCTCCTCTCCTCTTCTCCTCTTCTCCTCTCCTCCTCTCCTCCTCTCCCCCTCTCCTCCTCTCCTCCTCTCCTGCTCCCTCTCCTCTGCTCATCCTCTCCTCCTCTCCTCCGCTCCTCCTCTCCACCTCTCCTCCTCTTCTCCTCTCCTCCTCTCCTCCTCTCCCCCTCTCCTCCTCTCCTCCTCTCCTGCTCCTCCTCTCCTCTGCTCATCCTCTCCTCCTCTCCTCCGCTCCTCCTCCTCCTCCTCCTCCTCTCCACCTCTCCTCCTCTCACTCAGGGGCTTCCACGCCATGCTTATGATGGCGCATCTTATTAAAAGTCACTTTCAGAATGCATCCCAGCTTCCCCGAGTCATTTGCCTGTTTTTAAGATCCTACAACCCCCCCCACCCACCCAACCCCAACCCCACCACCACCACTGCCATCCCACCATACCAACCCTCTCCTACTCTCTCTCCCTCCTCATTCACAACAACAGCTCAAATCGGATGTCATTCATGACGGATTGTACAGCCCATTAAAAATAATTCAGTGGGGGAATCTCCTGTTCATCGTATGTAATATGTATGATAATATACTGTGCAGAGTGTATTTCATTTTTACGGCCCTTCTCGGCTGCCGGAGAGAGAGAGAGAGAGAGAGAGAGGGAGAGAGAGAGAGAGAGGGAGAGGGGGAGAGAGAGAGAGAGAGAGAGAGAGAGAGAGACAGCGTAGTCCACGGCGCCCACGTCAGTGACTCCCGGTTCTAATTTGGCGGAGCCGTGATACTCGGCTCGGCTCCGTGCGGCTGGGAGTGGCTGGGGAGCGGCAGTGCTGCCGAACGACATTAGGATGATAAATGCTGAATTTTAAAGGCGCTGTTTTAATTTGTGGCATTGCTCTGAGGTGTCAGGCAGGATTGAGGCGTGGCAGGCTGGATGGGATGTGACTGGGGTGACACGCCAGATCTGAGTAATCTGTCTTCAAACAATGCCCCACGGAAGAAGGAAGGAAGGGCACTCTCTCTCTCTCTGACAGGGCGCTTTTGTCAGAGCAATGTTGTTAGCATGCTCAGCAGGAAGCCATGTTTACCTGAGTGTTTTGTTTATGCTCTCTCTCCCTCGCTCACCTCGCTCACTCTATCTCTCTCTCTCTGTCCCTCGCTCACTCTATACTCTCTCTCTCTCTCTTTCTCCCTCGCTCACTCACTCTATCTCTCTCTCTCTCTCTCTCTCCCTCGCTCAATC
>NC_137927.1:31870210-31880210 GCF_963457725.1 Sprattus sprattus
CAGGCTTCGTTTTATTTCTCCAGGAGGAGGTTCTGTAGCTTGTCGATATGTCTCACGTGTGTGTGTGTGTGTGTGTGTGTGTGTCTGTGTGTGTGTGTGTGTCTGTGTGTGTGTGTGTGTGTGTGTGTGTGTGTGTATGTTTCTCTCTACACTCTGAACCGGGGCTTCTTTATTGTCTGCTGATAAAAGAGCAGCTGCGGTCACTGCTAATGTCTGATAATACACGAGTGTAAACTGATGTGTGTGAAGGGCGTGCTACGCGTGGTGTAGGAGATGGCAGCTTTCACACACACACACACACACACACACACACACACACACACACACACACACACACACACACACACACACACACACACACACACACACACACACACACACACACACACACACACACACACACAAACACACATACACACACACACACACACACACACACACACACACACACACACACACACACACACATGAGACCGTCTCCAAACCAGCTCACTCAGCACTCGGTGGGTTGATACGCGTCTGAGTAGCGGCTGAGAAGCTAACACCCCTGGCCTTCACCCCTGGCTTTCATCTCCATACATTTGGTTCAGGGCTTCATCAATCCATGCCGTGTCCTAAATGAAGTGTGGGGAGTCTGTTAATGGAAAACAAAGCATGAGTACTTAAGGCATTTCTCACCTTTAAAACCTCTTTTCTTTCTAAAGCACAGAGAAAGCCTCCACACCCTTTCAGTCAGAGCAGGACGGCAGGCACACGCTGAGCTCAGCTGAGAAGCATCCAAATCAGATGCATGCACAGGCCCTTGGGCTGCCCAAGACAGCGGGGCGGAATTCATCTAGGTGCTCTGTGTGTGTGTGTGTGTGTGTGTGTGTGTGTGTGTGTGAGAGAGAGAGTGTGTGAGTGTGTGTGTGTGTCTTTGTGTGTGTGTGTGTGTGTGTGTGTGTGAGATCGAGAGTGTGTGAGTGTGTGTGTGTGTCTTTGTGTGTGTGTGTGTGTGTGTGTGTGTGTGTGCTCCGTGCTCTCCCCCCCACCCCCCCTCACTCCATCTCCCCTGAGCTGGTGGAGGTGGGGGAGATCACGGAGCATTGGCGGCGTCTGGCTCACATATTGTGCATATTCCCTGGGATGGCTCACACACACACACACACACACACACACACACACACACACACACACACACACACACACACACACACACACACACACACACACACACACACACACACACACACACACACACACACACACACACACACACACACATATTGTGCATATTCCCTGGGATGGCTCACACACACACACACACACACACACACACATATTGTGCATATTCCCTGGGATGGCTCACACACACACACACACACACACACACACACACACACACACACACACACACACACACACATATTGTGCATATTCCCTGGGATGATGGCTGGACTAAATGGTAGAGGCGGCCAGTGACAGCAGTAATCTGTTTAAAGCACCGGTGTGTGTGTGTGTGTGTGTGTGTGTGTGTGTGTGTGTGTGGGCTCCGCAGAGGCGGCCAGTGACAGCAGTGATCTGTTTAAAGCACCGGTCAGCCGCTGCCCGCCTCATTCCAGGCGAAGGAGCCCTGGCTGATATTTAATGCTGGCCTCAGGCTGGGGCTATTGAGACTGACAGAACTGCATGTGCAGATACACACACACACAGACACGGGCACGCACTCCCACACACACACACACACACAAACACACACTCACACGCACACACACACACACACAAACACACACACACACACTCACACGCACACACACACTCACACAAACACGCACACTCACACACACACATACACACACACACACACTCCCACACACACGCACTCCCACACACACTCACACAAACACACACACACACACACACAGACACACACACACACACACACACACACACACACACACACACACACACACACACACACACACACACACACACACACACACACATATACTCACCCGGACAGAGAATAAGAACAAGTTCATTTGCAATGTAGACCACCCTCGCCAGGCCATACTTCCTCAAACATGCCAAGGAAGTCAAATTGCATTGATATAAACACACAGCCGTATAGGAATAAACATTCCTACTACCATGCTAACCCATGTGTACAGACACACACACACACACACACACACACACACACACACACACACACACACACACAGACATGCTCTGCTCTTCACCTGGGGATGCTCCAGACTATTGGTTTCCATAATGAGAGTCGACACTGTGTTGAGACTAAATAGGCGATAGCATAGCCCTTTTACTAATGATCTCATCAATAAAGCAGGCTTCATACAGCTCATCCAACCTAAGAGACGTTACAAACTTACTGACATAGAATGTTCTTAATTCAAACATAACAGTATTCCAACAGACTGATTGTCACACAGAATATACAACTGAAAATACACACAGGCTTAATAATAACGTAGGGATTATTCATTCTACTTAAAGTGTCATGTTTTCCAACACAGACTTCACCTGGGGATGCTTTGATACTTCACACTTCACCTGGGGATGCTCTGATGCTCCATACTTCACCTGGGGATGCTCTGATACTCCACACTTCACCTGGGGATGCTCCATACTTCACCTGGGGATGCTCCATACTTCACCTGGGGATGCTCCACACTTAACCTGGGGATGCTCCATACTTCACCTGGGGATGCTCTGATACTTCACCTGGGGATGCTCTGATACTTCACCTGGGGATGCTCCATACTTCACCTGGGGATGCTCCACACTTCACCTGGGGATGCTCCATACTTCACTTGGGGATGCTCTGATACTTCACCTGGGGATCGTCTGCACTTCACCTGGGGATGCTCCACACTTCACCTGGGGATGCTTTGATGCTCCACACTTCACCTGGGGATCATCTGCACTTCACCTGGGGATGCTCTGATGCTCCACACTTCACCTGGGGATGCTTTGTGGTTATTGGTCATGTTCTTACTATCGTACCCATTCAGTAATGTCCCTTTGTTGTAGAATATTTTGATCTGTGAAAGACAGTCACTTCATTTTAAAAGGAGTATGGACTTAAAGTGGTCATTGCAAAGAGAGGAAAATATAACACATTTGTTCATCATAGTCTACCAGATGTACTGATCTCAGGTAAAAGCTATCCATAAATTCAAAAGGGATTTGGCAGCTTTGGTAAGATAACATATTAGCGGAGCAGTCAGCCATTGCCCCTTATGGAGCAGTAGTCAATTATGAGTGTTTGGCTCTGTGCTGTATGGGTTAATGACCCAGACACTACGACTGCCATACCTACGTCCAGCCAGTCTGGGATTGGTCTCTCTCTCTCTCTCTCTCTCTCCCTCTCTCTCTTGTGGGGTCTTACATACCCTATAGTTTCTCACCTCTTTTCCCTCTCTCTTTCTTGTTCTTTCCCTCACTCTCTCTCTCTCCCTTCCTCTCCCTCTCCCTCTCTCTCTCTCTCTCTCTCTCTCTATCTCTCTCCTTCTCTCTCTCTCTCCCTCTCTCTCTCTCTCTCTCTCTCTCTATCTCTCTCCTTCTCTCTCTCTCTCTCTCTCTCTCTCGCCTCTCTCTTTTTGGGGGGCATGAGATGAGTGAGCACTAGCTTGGAAAATGACATATGAGAGGGAGGACCGTGTTTGGGCACAATTCAAAAGAGGCAGATTTACACTTATTTGATTGCCTTTCAATAGCTGATGGCTTTCGGCACAGATGACCGGCTTCACCCGCCCATGGTCCAACACTCACGCACTCACACACACACACACACACACACACACACACACACACACACACACACACACACACACACACATACACACACACCCGCCCATGGTCTGATGAGCGGGCTTGAATCGCCGCGGCCCACAATCCCTTTTGCAGCAAACAATTCTCAGAGCCCTCTTCCATCAACTGGGGGCAGACGAGGCAAAACACACACACACACACACACACACACACACACACTTACTGAGAGAGGGATGAATGAGTAGTGCAATATTTCTGAAGCGGCTGTTAAAAAGGAGAAGAAGCATGGATCAATAGAGAGAGACGGCGGGACCAGAGCTCCAGAGACTAGCGCTGCGGCCCATTTGACGCCACTCAACATGGAGACTATAGCTCGGATATTGAGACGCAGGACAGTGATACGTTACCTTCAGACAGAACAGCCATCCCAGCGAGAATTCAGCCCGAACCATGCTGTAATTCAACTGCTCATATCAACCCCACGTGAAAACGATTAACAATGTTTGGTGTGCAATGCACATATCTTCCTGTAAATATGGAGCTGACATTTACATTTATTTATTTGACCGATGCTTTTATCCACAGTATTTAACAGTGCTATGTACATGTACAGTACATTTAATATATGTATATTATTTAATATGTTATTTAATATATTTACATATGCTCCCTGTGCATATATTTATATATGCTCCCTGTGTATTTGGCCTTGTTTTTTAAAGTACAGTTGAGCTGTAGAGGATCTAGCATAGCAAAAGCAAAGATGCACTGCAAAAAATGCCCCTCTAGATTTAAGACAAATAATTACATATTTAAGCAGGATTTTGCTTAAAACAAGCAAATTTGGCTGCCAGTGCGTTAAGCAAATTTGGCTTGTTAAGATTTCTTAAAATAAGTAATATTTGCTTGAAATAGGTAAAAATAACCTTACCAAGAAAGCACTTGGTAAGTGCAATTTAGCTAGAAACAAGACCAACTAGATTTTTCATCTCAATATAAGAGTAATAACACTAGGTTAGAAAAGCATTTTTTGCAGTGTGTATAGGAGCATGGAAAAGGACAATGACCTTTGACCTCTTACATAGAAAGCTGACTTTTTGGAGCTTGTACTGTGATTGGTATTCTCTCCACCAGACAGAACTTCTCTGTAGTTCACGTGCCGCACTCATTTATTTCTCGACTGATCTCTAAATCACTCACTTTATGTGAGACTGCATGCCTTGGGGTACTTGAAAGAGACCGACGACAGGCTGTTAATTATCCCATTAAGTGTCAGTCTTTTTTTTTTTTCTCTCACTCAATCTTATTTCATCTTTCTTTAGAAAGAAAGAAAGAAAGAAAGAAAGAAAAGATAAACACACACAAATCCCATGAATAATGGACCCTATGATATTTGCATGCGGTAGGTACTTATCCCTGTGTTAGAGTGCCACTGTCAGATTTCAAAGTAATGCATAGCACATCTCTCCCATGCAGAGTGATTCATGGAGAGCTCTCACTAGCCTCTGCTGTAAGTGTGTGTGTGTGTGTGTGTGTGTGTGTGTAGCTCTCACTAGCCTCTGCTGTTAGTGTGTGTGTGTGTGTGTGTGTGTGTGTGTGTGTGTGTGTGTGTGTGTGTGTGTATAGCTCTCACTAGCCTCTGCTGTTAGTGGGCCTACTCCAGCAATCAATCAGGGCAGGGCAGGGTAGTCATCCACAGATCCTTCACTTGTACATTGTCAGGAGCAGTCAATATCCGGTTTGAAATGGGGGAGGTTAAGCATCTGATTGTTCTTCAGGTGACCTTTCCCTTGATGACAATCAGCTTGCTTTGCAGCATTTGAGACGTGTGTGTGTGTGTGTGTGTGTGTGTGTGTGTGTGTGTGTGTGAGTCACCAGACGCCGCGCCTTGCCACAAGACCAGAATGTTTGATGATCAATAAGGCGATTAGTAGATCAGACGACGCAATTACCACCGGCACTCGATCAATGTATGGCACTTTAATGTGGCCCAGTCTCTGGCATCAGTAGCACTGTGACAGCAGTTGCTTACTCTGCCCGTGGAAGCGGTGGGTTATTCGAGAGTGTGTGTGTGTGTGTGTGTGTGTGTGTGTGCTATGTTTAATTACATTACTGATTATGCACGGCATCATAATGGATGATGCCCGGGCAAAATTTTCACATGAAATGGCTCTTCTCCACACACATACTCCTCATGAATTCCAAACGAAGTCGGTAAACGATTACGAGAAGGAAGCTATTAACAAATCAGCTAATGCGATGCTAATGCGAAAATGTGATCATTCCACACAAATGCCGTCCTCTGTTTGCAGGTTTCATTTTGACAGCTCTGAACGCTTTAAGTCTTTCATATTTCTGGGCGCAGGGTATCTTCTAAACTAGAACCAGGTCCCTTTTAAATGCACTCAGGTGGCACCAATAAATAAAGATTTGGGGGAAAAATGGCGGCGATTGTTGTTGTTTACGATTTTCTATCAGTTCTCACCACACAACGACGTGTCATCTTTGCTCCTTGAATGTCGATATGTAATGGTATGGAGTTATTGAAACTTACTATGAGAAGATGAATGTTTATTTTTAAGCCTCTAAAGTTGCACTGGGTGCCTTTAAATGATGCAGTGCTGTGAGAGTCAGGATGACTCTTCTTTTTCCCCCTATGTTTGGGTTGTCATTTGTCTTTGTTTTCTTTTGGTTAAGCCCCCCCAAAAAAATATCTATTACGTGGAACAAAAGAGTGTTTATTTCCACTTCAGCCGATGATCTTACACTGAGGCACTCTTTAGTGATTCTTCTGCAACACTGTGAATGTTTAATCCTCTGTGCATTGAAACGCAAACCTGGGAGATCACAGTTGAGAGTGTGACCAATTTTGATTCATGGCAATGGGTTGCAATTGGAGTGTGTGTGTGTGTGCGTGTGTGTCTCTGTGTGTGTGTGTGTGTGTGTGCGTGTGTGTGTGTGTGCGTGTGCATGTGCGTGTGTGTGTGTGTGTGTGTGAGTGTGTGTGTGTGTGTGTGCTGGTGTGTGTGTGTGTGTCTTGTGTCTATGTATCTGAACTGGAACAACTTGGAAGAACTGTTTAGATTGGCCAACCTCTGTGTGTGTGTGTGTGTGTGTGTGTGTGTGTGTGTAAACAGGGGCCACTAATGCATCCAGAGAGGTCGGAGAGGAAAGATTTTAGCCCTTTATTTTCTCCCAGTGGCTCCCACTAACGAGGCGTGCCAGGACCTCTAACAACGCCTCGCTGGCTGGGAAGAACACACACACACACACACTTAAAGTAAACACCCTCGCTCAGTGTATGTCCCCGTGAAATGAGTGGTGTGCAGCTGTTAAAGAAGCGGTGTGTCGAGGTGACAAGTGTTGGTCTATTGAGGAGAAGGATGTCAGTGTGTGCGTGTGTTTTGTTCTGGGGAAACCAGCAGTGAGAGGAGGGACTGTCTGCTAGGAATTTGGAAGATGTCTTTTTATATGAAATATTTTTAAAAGGCTACCTACAGTGTGTGCTGCCTTGTGGGACTGGTGCCAGATTCATTTTTTTTACTTTTTTTTTTTTAAACAAACCCCTGCCCCCAAAAAAAACGTTTCCCTCCCTATTGTCTCTGTGAAGGCCAACACCAAATGGCCGTTCTTCCCCAGTTCTCCAATATCAGCTGAATCTGGACAGGATCTGCCTCTGGTGTGGTGTGGCATGGCCCGGCATGGCGTGATGTGATGTGATGTAGCGTGGCACATCGCTGGTGCTGACCTGTCCCGGAGTGTGTGTGTGTCTCTGTGAGTTGGAGTGTGTGTCTCCGTGGGTTGGAGTGTGTGTCTCCGTGGGTTGGTGTGTGTGTCTCCATGGGTTGGTGTGTGTGTCTCCGTGGGTTGGTGCGCGGCGGTCGAGGCACGGTGAGGAGGGAAGGCAAAGCTCTCAGCGGGGGGAACGTGGACTCCGTGAGAAAACGCTTTTAAGCACTCGCTGCTCTCCTGAAGACAGCTGAGGATTACCAAGAGACTTGGAGGAATACATCCCAAAGGATGAGTGTGTGTGTGTGTGTCTGTGTGTGTGTGTGTGTGTGTGTGTGTGTGTGTGTGTGTGTGTGTGTGTGTGTGTGTATGTGTGTGTGTGTGTGTGTGTGAGTGTGCGTGTGTGTGTGTGTGTGTGTTTGCGTGTGTTTGTGTGAGTGTGTTTGTGTGTGTGTGTGTGTGAGTGTGCGTGTGTGTGTGTGTGTGTGTGTGTTTGTGTGTGTTTGTGTGAGTGTGTTTGTGTGTGTGTGTGTGTGTGTGTGTGTGTGTGTGTGTTTAATCGAGGTGATCGACCTGGGTGTGGTGAAGTGATACACCAACATCACCAATGTGTGTGTGTGTGTGTGTGTGTGTGTGTGTGTGTGTGTAGGTGATGTTCTAGGTAGACAGAGTAGTCAAGTGAGGCATGAGTAGGTTTATTTGGTTAAGAAGAAAAAGAAGAAATAAGAACAACAACGTGTATGTCTGTGAGTATGTGTGTGTGTGTGCAGTGTCTTGTTTGTAGGTCTTGTGTGCCTTGCTTGTGTTTGTATCTGTGGCAAAATTATGATGGTGATTTCCTGCCATTCTCTATTCATTGTTAAAGGCATTTGGCCTTTGAATGATACACCAGTCTTTCACCATTCTGGGGTTTCAAGGACCTGAGTTTGACAGCACAGAAAACCTCCTAAATCATATTTTTTCACTTGTTATTGTAATGTGTGTGTGTGTGTGTGTGTCTCCACTTGTTATTGTAATGTGTGTGTGTGTGTGTGTGTGTGTGTGTGTGTGTCTCCACTTGTTATTGTAATACTTTTCTTGGAGTGACCCCAGCATGACATAAAGAGAACCATTGTCTTTGTTCATATTTCCATGAAGGCTGTACACCACCAAGAGTAAAGGTCATTTTTGACCCAGCGGTTATAAAATCACACACCACAAGAAACACACACACAAACACACACACACACACAGAAAACATTTAAAATTGAAATGATGTGCGCTAGTGATGAAAACTTTTGGTCACAATTGATTTAGATAGTCCGCCTACATTTACTTTACAGATGGTTTATTTAGATAGTCCGTCTACAGACACTTCACAGATGGTTTGATGAAAGTCAAGGTCAGTCTCTCTAATTGCTCACGGAACATCACCTTAACCAAACCCAACCCCTAACCCTTAACCATCAATTGTAGTTACCAGTTTCAGCACATAGTGTGTTTATAATCTGAGCATTTGTAGATAGTCTATAGGGGACCATCCAAATGAAGTGTGTTTATAATCTGAGCATCTGTAGATAGTCTATAAGGGACCATCCAAATAAAGTGTGTTTAAAATCTGAGCATCTGTAGATAGTCTATAGGGGACCATCCAAATAAAGTATGTTTAAAATCTGTGCATCTGTAGATAGTCTATAGGGGACCATCCAAATAAAGTGTGTTTATAATCTGAGCATCTGTAGATAGTCTATAGGGGACCATCCAAATAAAGTATGTTTAAAATCTGAGCATCTGTAGATAGTATATAGGGGACCATCCAAATGAAGTGTGTTTATAATCTGAGCATCTGTAGATAGTCTATAGGGGACCATCCAAATAAAGTGTGTTTATAATCTGAGCATCTGTAGATAGTCTATAGGGGACCATCCAAATCAAGTGTGTTTATAATCTGTGCATCTGTAGATAGTCTATAGGGGACCATCCAAATAAAGTGTGTTTATAATATGAGCATCTGTAGATAGTCTATAGGGGACCATCCAAATGAAGTGTGTTTATAATCTGAGCATCTGTAGATAGTCTATAGGGGACCATCCAAATCGAGACTGTTTATAATCTGTGCATCTGTAGATAGTCTATAGGGGACCATCCAAATAAAGTATGTTTAAAATCTGAGCATCTGCAGATAGTATATAGGGGACCATCCAAATAAAGTGTGTTTAAAATCTGAGCATCTGTAGATAGTCTATAGGGGACCATCCAAATAAAGTGTGTTTAAAATCTGTGCATCTGTAGATAGTCTATAGGGGACCATCCAAATAAAGTGTGTTTATAATCTGAGCATCTGTAGATAGTCTACAGGGGACCATCCAAATAAAGTATGTTTATAATCTGAGCATCTGTAGATAGTCTATAGGGGACCATCCAAATCAAGTGTGTTTATAATATGAGCATCTGTAGATAGTCTATAGGGGACCATCCAAATAAAGTGTGTTTATAATCTGAGCATCTGTAGATAGTC
>NC_137927.1:31885210-31890210 GCF_963457725.1 Sprattus sprattus
TCCTCTCTAAGTGAGCCGTTAACATGATGCGTACCCATTATGATCCTCTTGAAGCCAGTCATTAGTATATCCATACCCAGCTCTAATGACTCGTAAGGATCATATGTGGTGGAGCTGTACGGCACAATCCCAATTGACAAAAGATTGGCCATAAATGAACTAATCAATATGAGTCTAAGCTCTTAGGGTCTTATATTAAGTCATTGCAAGCATAATTGGAGGTATTGTTGCCCTCCCTGGAGTGAATACCCTCTTTTACGTAATGCATGGAGATGATTGGAGATGGCATGAGCATAATCACATAGTAGCTTCTATTTTTATCCCGGCAGCCATTTTGTTTTGGCAGAGCAATTCACTGGAGCTCGGATGGAATGCAGTCTGTGTATAGAAAAGGACGGAGGAGATTCTATTTCTTGTAGAAGATTAGGCCATTTAGTGTGAACAGCAAGATGCTACAAATCTTTTACCAGTCTGTTTTTGGCAAGTGTAATATCTTCATGGGTATCTTCTGGGGCACCAGCATTGGAGCCAGCAGCACTAACAAGCTGAATGAAGCAATAAGCAAGCCTGACTCGGTGCTGGGGAATTCTCTGGAGCCCATGGAGGTGGTTGTGGGGGTTGCACAAACTGTTAAACATCATGGATAGCACCTCGCACGCGAAACACTAGGAGTGTTCTGTATGAGGCTTCTGCAGCTACCCTGTGATAACAAACGCTACAGGAAGTCATTCCTGCTAGGTGCCATTACTTAGACCCATGCACCCAAGTCCCTGTGCGGTGACTGTCCCCTCTCCCTGTGCGGTGACTGTCCACTCTCCCTGTGCGGTGACTGTCCACTCTCCCTGTGCGGTGACTGTCCACTCTCCCTGTGCGGTGACTGTCCACTCTCCCTGTGCGGTGACTGTCTACTCTCCCTGTCCTGTGTGGTGACTGTCCCCTCTCCCTGTGCGGTGACTGTCCACTCTCCCTGTGTGGTGACTGTCCACTCTCCCTGTCCTTAGCGGTGACTGTCCACTCTCCCTGTCCTGTGCGGTGACTGTCCACTCTCCCTGTCCTGTGCCGTGACTGTCCACTCTCCCTGTGCGGTGACTGTCCCCTCTCCCTGTGCGGTGACTGTCCCCTCTCCCTGTGCGGTGACTGTCCCCTCTCCCTGTGCACTGACTGTCCACTCTCCCTGTGCGGTGACTGTCCCCTCTCCCTGTGTGGTGACTGTCCCCTCTCCCTGTGTGGTGACTGTCCACTGTGGCAGGATAGGAGACTGCTTCTCTGACTAACTGTACAGTCTACATTCAAATGTGCACAGTATAGTCTTATTAGTCTCATCCATTCAGTTTATTTCATATTTGATGTAGTATTTTATTGATCATATTTATCATATTATCACCTTTCTTAAATATTATCTAAGTCCTTGTTTTACGAAAATGACTTTTTTGCCTATATCATCTCCTCATGATGCTGGCCACCTCTGGTAAAATGGCATGCATCTTCAGTTGGACAGATCATGTGATTCTACCCCTGTAGCATAATGGCCTGTATCAAGAGCATGGCTAAGGCAATTTATTTTGAAAGACAATTTGACTTAGCCAATTTGACAACCTTTTCAAGATGACTAAGGCAATTTTACATGCTTTATTGTTGACAGAGTGGAAGGTTTAAGTCACAAAGGCATGTTCAAAAATGTGCCTACATCACTTATTCCTTGTGTTCCATAATTGACATACATTGTTATTAGTATGTCAAAAGTCATCTTTTGTCATAACCTTTTTGAGTGAAATTATCAATAAATATAAATTATTACATTTTTGGTTAAGTTTTCTGAAAAAAATACTATTTTAGGAAGGTGACTATATAGTATAAATTAACTCTAGGGTTAGTGCTTGGGTTGGTGCTTTTTGTGAAGTGCTGCTGTGCAAGACTGCAATTTCCTTTTTGGGAAGAATAAAGTACTGCTTCTCTCTATCTCACCCTCTCTCTTCATCCATCTATCTATCTACCTGCTCAGACAGCTGGCCCATCTGATTTGGTCATTTGTACCTTGTGAATTCCATGAGGCAACAGAGACATAGGAAAAGTTAGAGTTAGTGTCTGTGCTGTCTGTGTCAGTATGTGTGTGATGTGTGTGTGATACAGTATGTGTGTCCTGTGTGTGTCAGTGCGTCTGTGCTGTGTGTGTGTCAGTATGTGTGTGTGTCAGTACGTGTGCTGTGTGTGTGTCAGTATGTGTGTGATATGTGTGTCAGTACCTGTGTGTTGTATGTGTCAGTACGGATGTGCTGTGTGTGACAGTACCTGTGTGCTGTGTGTGTCAGTACGGATGTGCTGTGTGTCTCAGTATGTGTGCTGTGTGTGTCAGTACCTGTGTGCTGTGTGTGACAGTTTGTGTGTGCCGTGTGTGTCAGTACGTGTGTGTGTGTGTGTGTCAGTTTGTGTGTGCCGTGTGTGTCAGTACGTGTGTGTGTGTGTGTCAGTTTGTGTGTGCCGTTTGTGTCAGTACGTGTGTGTGTGTGTGTGTCAGTTTGTGTGTGTGTGCGTGTGTCAGTTTGTGTGTGTTGTGTGTGTACAGTATGTGTGTGCTGATGGCACCTCACCTCCCCAGGCATGCAGCGTCACCATCAGTGGACCTTGTTTCCTGGCCAGTCCGTGGGGCCTCCTGGTTCATTATGTCAGTGACATTTAAAATGTAAGTACTCCCTTTGAAGATGTCTGCAAAACAAAAATAACATTTTAATGAACAGTCTGTTCGTCTTACTCTGAAATTTCCAAATTACTGCTAATTAATTACTGTCTGCGACAGTGAATGGGGGTGTGTGTGGGGGTGTGTGTGGGGGGGGGATTCTATTCTGGGAACATGCTAATCTCTGCATTGTGGATTTGCTTTCACATGTCTTTCCCCAATTCCCCATCCAAATACAATAAAAATCGAACCACAACAACACTTACCCTTTAACAGACTCCGTGTTTCCTGTAAGAAGGCTAATAAATTAAAGACGTAGTGCAGAACACTCCTTCGTTTAAAAGTATGCATAGTTCCAGTGAGTAGATGTCCTCTGGAGGCCCGGGTCACTTCAGCAGGTTATCTGATCTGATTCAAAGTAGCGCAGCGTGGCTAGGCACAGGCCAACAGGGAACCAACCTGTCAGAAGGGATACAGTTAATTGCACACTGCTGCATCTCCCATGCACAAACACACAGACACACACACACACACACACACACACACACACACACACACACACACACACACACACTCACACACACACACTACTGCATCTCCCATGTAAGAGAAAATACTTCATGGAGCCCTGTGAGATCTTTATACCAGACGAGTGTTCAACAAATGTGAGGCAAGGTTTTGAGCGTCTCTTTGGGAGAATGAAATGCAATGAAACACAAGCTAATTTGAATGCGCTGAAAATAGAGAGTTAAGCACAAAGTAGAACACATGTTAAATTGGAGATACATTGTGAATTGAGTGAGCGTGTGTCATTTTGAATCACTCTGAACCAGGGAGTAGTTTTATATTTTCGATATGTTGCCTGTTCCCACGTTACATACACACGTTGGAAAAGAAGGTGCTCATTTCATATCACAGGATATGTCAGAATGCATTTTTAGAATGTGAGTTGCGGTTTTAGGTCAGATTCCCAAAGGACCGAGCCCCACCCACCCCCCCCACCCCCCCACACACACAAACACACAAAAAGACCCCCCCCCCAACCCCCTCGTTATCTGTTACACTGCCTCTCACAGGCAGAGGGGTGTTCATCCTGGCAGCTTTGTGTGTGTCAGGTGTGAGCTGGTGGCTTGACGTGATGCGCACAGCAAGGCATGGCGTCAGGGAGCACAGCTGTCAAATCGCTATCAGTCCATCGGCTCCGTGATCTGTGGCCTCCCTTCACCTGTCAGAGAGACAGGCTGACAGCACTGCTGAGTGTGTGTGTGTGTGTGTGTGTGTGTGTGTGTGTGTGTGTGTGTGTGTGTGTGTGTGTTACACGTCCCCTCCACTCAGGCCCTCCACTGTAGGGGCTGTCAATCCCAGCGCCAGTCGGTTCAAAGACCTGGAGACTGGAGACTCGATGAAGTCTTAGTGCCAATGGCTTCGGTAGTTTATTTGTTTGTTTGTTTGTTTGTATTAAGTGGCATTTTATGAGCAATGTGTTTGGCGATTGCACGATGAACTGCTCCGAGGTCGGCCATCTCTGTCGCTGATGTGTGTCGTCTGTGCTAAGGGTGTCATTGCTATATTGCATCAGGATTGAATAAGCATCCATTCTGACAGTGCATAAGACAGCAGTGACAGACACAAAATAAACAACAACAACAACAGTAAACATAACTATCTTTTCTTCTATATGAGCTATTTTCGTTCGTGGTCGGCAGGGACGATGCTAACTGTCATTCAATTCGTATGAGATGCTATCAGAGACGATTCATCTAAAGAGGTTTTTGTTGGTCTAATTCTTCTCGACATGAGAGGGTTGATCAAAGAACCCGTCAATGCCACATTGGCACTGAGTGTTTGAAAGGGACAGCTTTGGGAGACGGCTGTGAAGGCAGGAAACAGGCAAGGCTCACATTTCTGATTGTTTTTATTCATGATTTAGCCCAGTCAGACCCATCAGCGTGAGACATAACAGTTTAAAATGAAGCGGTGCAAAAGCTACAGATTTCAAACCAGTTGTTTGTTTATTTAGTTGTTTGTCGCTATAGGATGCTGAGGGGGGGGCGGGGGGGGGGGGTATCGGTTTCACTTCCAAATGCTTTCCATGAAAGGCAGCGGAGTGTTCGCCACATTCGCCATGGTCGGATTTCTTTTTGAGGCTTTATTCCCCAGTTAATGGAGCAATACTCTTTTTTTTCCATGGTTCACTTTCCTCACACGTTGACTCTCCATTTCTCCCGAGCCATTCATCGCAGAAGGGCATGATAACAAACAAAGATTGATTGACTCAGCATGGTAAGAGGCCAGGTGCCAGTACAAATACTTCAAACATGGAATT
>NC_137927.1:31917710-31920210 GCF_963457725.1 Sprattus sprattus
TAAACAAATGCGCTTGTCATTCCACTTCATGCTGTAGCCTACACCACCAGCATTACCTGGCTCGTTGTACTACAATAGTGTCGCAAAGACTCACATCAGGCGGGTCCTCACATTTGGCAGCGACAGAGTCCTCACCCAGGAATGCTTACATGCGAATAAAAGTAACATTTATACTAGGTATAAATAAGATGGAATTATTGGCTATGGCATATCCTATTAACTATGAATACCGGTCCCTTCAATTGTGAATGGACACAGCCGTGACTGAAGCACAGGGCTTGTGGGGATGGCTGTGGCTGTGGCTGTGTGGTCTCAGGAGATGAAAAGGTGTATTACATGACTAATGGGTTAGACTGGGGAGTATAAATGTAAGTGGGACATTCAAAACGTACAGCTCCTTACTTACCTGATAAACATCCACACAAGCCCAAAAGCACAACACAATGTCTGATTGCCAGTTGAGAATAAATTGTGCTTTTTACATATACCATAACTTTTTCTTACCATAGGACTACAAAAACAAACAAGAGACCTGAAAACGTATGGAAAGTTATGTAAGTTGTGGGTGCTCCAGTGTCTTTCCGTCTCATTCTGACAGATAACTGTGACGTGGAACATGGAACTGTCATGGCAGATACATTATTCATAAATATTCCTCTGTCAAACTCCGGGCTTGGTTTCAACGTTTGGTTTGGTTATCTGCTCTACAAGCCCACCGCAACCCCAAGATGTATGCAGAACACACACCAGCATCCACCGCAACACAAGATGTATGCAACACACACCAGCATCCAGCGCAACACAAGATGCATGCAGAACACACACCATCATCCACCGCAACACAAGATGCATGCAGAACACACACCACTATCCACCGCAACACAAGATGCATGCAGAACACACACCACTATCCACCGCAACACAAGATGCATGCAGAACACACACCACTATCCACCGCAACACAAGATGTATGCAACACACACCACTATCCACCGCAACACAAGATGTATGCAGAACACACACCAGCATCCACCGCAACACAAGATGTATGCAACACACACCATCATCCACCGCAACACAAGATGTATGCAACACACACCATCATCCAGCGCAACACAAGATGCATGCAGAACACACACCATCATCCCGCGTCTGGACGTGCCCGAGCCCAGCGCTGTCAATGGCGATCATGGAACATGCCATCATCACCTGAACGAGAGCTGCACTGCTCTGCTATTGAAGTATGTGTGCATGAATTATTTACACACACACAGCTACCCAGGAGTGCTGGAAAGTCCCACTGGCCCCCAGGTCTTCACTGAAGCTGTGTGTATCTGATGTCAAAGCTGTGAACAACACAACATTAAGACAGTCACAAGAAGCCTTCCGCCCATGTTTACAATTAGCAAGTTGTCATTCCTTAACCAGTGATGTGTCTTTCTCAATGCCAATGCTGATTATGATGCATGGCTGTGCTCCTGTCATACAGAAATGCTTCAAGGAGTTGATGCAATGTAACACGAATGATGGAAGCGGTGTAATATGAGTAGGATTGTGTTACGCTCCATTTTCTTATGAATATCATTGCAACTGTGATAGAGAGGGATGTGACTAACTAGATGTGTTGATGAAGACGTGCTCTCAGCATCTTAGTCGTCACGGGAACAGCAGCAGCACTGGACTGATCCGTCAATCATTTATTTTTTTTACATTTTACACACCATGCAATAAATATATGTATGTATTGTTTATATATGTATATATATATACAGGAGGACTTCTGCACACAATTCTGTATGAATGTCACTGTGCATTCCCTGCTATAACCCCACATGTCATGTGGACGGTCCTTCTTGCCCACTGTGTGTGTGTGTTGTGTGTGTGTGTGTGTGTGTGTGTGTGTGTGTGTGTTCGTGTGTGTGTTCTACACACCTCCTGAACACACACACACACACACACACACACACACACACACACACACACACCTCCTGATACTGAACGTTCCCCCCACGTGCGCTAGCTGCTGGCAAGATTCAGCAAATGTTCTCTGTTTTACCGATGGAACATCCCGGAATGATGGAGACCACTGAGTTAATGCTGACTGGCAGCCTGGGTAAGTGCCACCCACTGGTCAGTTTAGGCACACGTGGCCTTCTCTCTCCGCAGAGATGCCAGTCACGCGCCGCCCGCTGCCCGCTACCCGCCGCCCGCCGCCCGCTGCCCGCCGCCCGCCGCCCGCCTTTCCTACATCAGCTCTCAAACACACACACACACACACACACACACACACACACACACACACACACACACACACACACACACACACACACACACACACACAACACACACACACACACACACACACACACACACACACACACACACAAACACACACACACACACACACACACACACACACACACACACACACAGACACACACACACACACACACACACACACACACACACACACACACACACACACACACACACACACTGC
>NC_137927.1:31927710-31930210 GCF_963457725.1 Sprattus sprattus
CACACACACCACACACACACACACACACACACAGGGACACAAGACAAATAAACACTGAGGGGGAAAATCACAATATCAATCTCTCTGCCTTTCTTTCATTCTGTCATGTTCCATCCTTTTCCTTTTTTCTTTTTCTTCTTTCTTTCAGAGACAAAAATAGATGTTGCGGCAGCACCTGTTCATTGGCTAAACCACTCTTGAAATCTGAACTCCACTTCAGGATATCTTGTCTTTTGTGTCTTCAACAAGCGATTCAAACTAAACTAAAAGAGACTTTAGGAAATCGATGGGTAGCCTGATGCTGTTAAAAGACTCTTTGATTGGAGGAGCCACTAGATGGCTGGAAGATGTGTGAAGAGGCAGATGTGTGAAAGTACTGAGTGCATGTATATATTTGTGTGAGTGTATGTGTGTGTGTGTGTGTGTGCGTGTGTGTGTGTGTGTGTGTGTTTGTGCGCAAGTGTGTGCATGGGTGTGTGTGTACGTGTGTGTGTGTGTGTGTGTGTGTGTGTGTGTGTGTGTGTGTGCGTGTGTGTGTGTGTGTGATCCTCAGATGGGCCAGCTGGTTGCTTGACTTCCTGTTCTGCGTAGCGTCTCCCTGGCGACCGCTCCATAAGCAGCTGCTGTGGTCTTTAGGTGGGGCGGTGCCATGAGCTTGGCCAGGTGTACACCATCATCTTTACGCTGTCTGCTACCCACACACACACACACACACGCCTCTCTTCTCAACACACACACACAGACTCTCTTCTCAAACACACACACACAGCCTCTCTTCTCAAACACACACACACACAGACTCTCTTCTCAAACACACACACACACACACACACACACACACACACACACACACACACACACACACACACACAGCCTCTCATCTCAAACACACACACACAGCGTATCTTCTCAAACACACACACAAACACACACACACACAGCCTCTCTTCTCAAACACACACTCACATACAGTATATGCAGAACGCCCCCCCCCCCCCCCCCTCTCGCACACCACACACATATATGCAGAATGCCCCCCCTCTCACAAACACACAGACACACCACACACACACACACACACACACACACACACACCCACTTGCTTCACAGGAGGCAGAAAACAAAGAAGCACTTTTGATATTGGTCTACACAAAGGTGTTTTTAATTAGCATCTCGGTTACCGTGATTTGAAGAACAAACATCATGAGCGTACGCCATGAAAAACCGTCCAATCAAATGGCTCGCTCATCAGATGCTCATGATTGCTTATACATTGATATATTTTCACCTCCAAATTGCGTTTGTGAGTAGTGGTTGGCCTTGCATAATGAGAGTGACCCTCATCTCCTCTCCTTGTCCTTCATGCACACACACACACACACACACACACACACACACACACACACACACACACACACACACACACACACACACACACACACACACACACACACACACACACACTGTGGGGAGCAGGAGAGGCTCATTGTGTATTCACCAAGAGCAGGGCTCGTCATATCACATGAAAACGAGGCCTCTTTACGAGCTCAAAGCCAGTGCTAATTCAGGCTCCCTCTGCCTTTTACAGGCCTGAAGGGCGGAGCACTCACACACACACACACACACACACACACACACACACACACACACACACACACACGGCGCCTTTACAAGCCGAGTGGACACACAATCAGATGGCAATTAAGATGCCACTTTCAGATGAACCATAAAACACTTTTGCTGAACACTGTCTGGAGAGCACTGTACGTCTCATACCCTTACACAGACACACACACAGAGACAGACACACACACACATACACAGTCTCTCTCTCTCTCTCTCTCTCTCTCTCTCTCTCTCTCTCTCTCTCTCTCTCTCTCTCTCCCTCTCTCTCTCTCTCACACATACACACACACACATTTCCACAGACAATTAAAAAAAAAGGTCTCTACTTGGTAATTACTGAAAGACTGCCATTGTTCTAATTAGGCTGCCATGTTTAGCAAAACTCACAAGAGTTAGAGCGAGTGACTCCCAGGCTGCTAATTCTCCCCGTCAAGATTGTATAGGTGCTTAAGCCTCCTGCCCGCACATCTAATCTGCATACATTAGCGCGGGGTGATGGGCGCCGCCTGTGTGTGTGTGTGTGTGTGTGTGTGTGTGTGTGTGTGTGTGTGTGTGTGTGTGTGTGTGTGTGTGCGGGGTGATGGCCACCGCCTGTGATTGTATATGAGAATCAGTGTTCCGTTGCAAAGGACACCGAGAGATGAGAGCAGTGAAGGGCACATACGGGTCACACACACACACACCACACACACACACCGCACACACACACCGCACACACACACCGCACACACACACACACACACACACACACCGCACACACACACCGCACACACACACCGCACACACACACCGCACACACACACACCGCACACACACACCGCACACACACACCGCACACACACACCGCACACACACACACCGCACACACACACAC
>NC_137927.1:31935210-31942710 GCF_963457725.1 Sprattus sprattus
TGTGTGTGTGTGTGTGTGTGTGTGTGTGTGTGTGTGTGTGTGTGTGTGTGTGTGTGAGTGTGTGTGTGTGTGTGTGTGTGTGTGTGTGTGTGTGCTGAGCTGAGGAGCTGAGCATCGAGTGGAAAAACCTGAGATGGCCACAGTGAGAAAGGGTGTGATGGTTGGCTGGCTGTTAGCGTGCTAGCTGTGTCTCTCACCTCTGATAGCGAGCCATGTTACACCTTCTGGTGCTTTTCATGATGGATCCTAATGCATATATTTATCTAGGGTTCTGGAGGTGGAGGAGAAAGAAAGAGATGGAAAGAGAGAGAGAGAGAGAATGAGAAAGAGAGAGAAAAAGAGAGAGATGGAAGCTTAGTGAATGTGTCGGTGTCTCCCGCTACAGTGGCAAGACGCCAGCCGTGGAGTCAAGTGGGACACACACACACACACACACACACACACACACACACACACACACACACACACACACACACACACACACACACACATGGATTTCACTGCAAACCATTTGTCTCGGCGATGCTGAGAGGGAAAATTAAACTCTATTCTTTTTTTCCCTTGCCGTTTCTTCATGTGGTTCCTTGGCAAAACTAAAGCAATGAAAGGACTCGCCTGTTGTTCCTTCACCTCACGCACTTCATTTTTTTAGAGTTGGTGGTGGGGAGAGGGGAGAGGGGAGGGGGGAGAAAGAGGGGATGGGGAGAGGGGGGAAATTGAGGGGAGGGAGGGAGTTGGAGAGAAGAGAGAAAGTAATACCAATAGAAGGATGGAAAATAAAGAGTTCATTCATCCTTGTTTCTCCCCTCAAACCATACACACACACACACACACACACACACACACACACACACACACACACACACACACACACACACACCCCTTTCCATCCCCTTGGGGACGGCTCAGTCTTGACAGTTAACTGCCTCAAAAAAGACTGTCTGGACCGACAACCCCCTACCTCGTCTCCTGCAATCACCACCACACACTCACACACACACAAGCTTACACACACGCACACACACACACACACACACACACACTCACACACACAAACACACACAGACTCCACCAAATCAGGTGGTGAATATACTGCCTCTGTTCATTTGACTGGAGATCAATGGAGAATGGAGAGTGAGGGGGGAAAGAAAGAGAGTCTGGTTGAGGAAGAAAAGCAGTCCTGTCCAATACAACTTCATGCCTACCTAGTTACATTCTGCCAAAACTCCCAATCCACGCCGCGCAGGCTTATCCTGAATAATCTTCTCAGGGAATTCCACCCAGCAACTCCTCACACTCTCTGCTGTGTCAATACACACACACACACACACACACACACACACACACGCTCTCTGGGCTGCAGAACAAAGGCAGCCGCATCTGAGAATGGATTTCCCTTTTCTCCTCACTACGCCGTTAGAATTTCAAACGCAGCACCGCCACACGTATCCCATTTCAGATTTCACTGTCTTGCACAAGATTTCAGGGGACAGTCCCTTTCCCCCCGGTAAACAAACACATTGCTGTTTCTATTTAGCGCAGAAAGAGAAGGCTTAAAGTACACAGCCATTGTCATGCAATGCGGAGATTAGTCTAGAGGGGCTGTGTGGAAACTTTAATCAATTCTGTTTGACGTGCATCTCTCATTGTGGTATCTCTCCACTTCAGCAAGAGGAACGAGGCTCTCTTATTATTAGCTGGGCTGCTGGGCGGCTTAAAGACGGCAAATGCCGATCGTAGCTCTGTGGTCGGTCTGCAGTCATGTGTGGTCATAACTCACAGACACACACACACACACACACACACACACACACACCCACACACACACACACACACACACACTCTCAGAAAACACATATTTTTGTTATCCCCCGACTCCTCACATTCCTCTGTTCTGTGTCAAGAGTGTGTGTGTGTGTGTGTGTGTGTGTGCGTGTGTGTGTGTGTGTCAAGAGTGTGGTCCTCTCCAAAACTGTTTACTAGCACATTCTGTTTTCATTGTGGTCTGGCACAACTCTCATTTGTTCTCATGAGGAAGCAGTCCATCTTTCATATATGGAACTGAGTGTTTGTGTGTGTGTGTTTGTGTGTGTGTGTGTGTGTGTGTGAGTGAGAGAGTGTGTGTGTTTGAGTGTGTGAGTGAGCCGTTATATACGTTTATATATAGTTATTATGGATTTTCAGAACAATGCACAGAGTTGAGTTAAATGGGCCACCTCAACGGCCTGATATTTCTTTATAATGACAGCTACAACTAATTAATGGCCACTGCCATTGGCAACGGGTTTTGTGCTTCTAATTCACGTCTTTCATATTATTCTGCAAGTAGTCCGTTCACTTTTTGTAACAGAACTTCAGTGTAACTTTAAGTCAGCAAGTATTATGTTGCTATGCAACACCGGAATCTTAAGAGCTGAATTGAAGAAACACATTAGGACAGAAATGTGAGCACATGTGGTATATTTACAACATACAAGAAGACAAAAAAACATAAATGCTATATATAATCAGGATAAAAAGCCTTAACACAAAAATCCTCAGCTTGCTAGTGCTCTGTCAACAAGTATGACACACAGACACAACAAAAGCATGTGACACTAATGTGGTTAACTCAGTCAACTCTGAAACTAATCTAACCATGACGAGACAGATCCAATCTAGTCTTTGAATTATTGTTCATGATTTCTCATTCCATTTAGACCTTGGTCCATGTTCTTTAGATACCCAAGAGTATTATTCACACACAATCATAAAGTTAAGGGGGTAAAATGAAGGGAAAGCAAAACTGTTAAAAAGGGCTTGAGATGTGCGGCAGTGTTCATTCAAATGGCTTGAATAGATCTTCCATCGTCCGTCACTTAACCTGTGGGTTATTGCTAACCTTCAACATTCCTCTTGCCATAAGTAAGGGATCTTAATAGAATTAACTCTAATTCAATTACTAGAGGCTTATTACTTCTTTTTAAGAAAGGTAACTAATACGTGTGTTATTTCAACGCAGGCCCGGTGTTGGCTTGTGTTACTCATCCGCAGTAGATTTCATAAAATGACTAATATCGTGTGTCAAGGGCTAAAGTTTTCCCCCCCTCCCGCCTCGCCCCTGTTTCAATTCCTGAGATTAGCAGTGAGTGTGTGATTTAAAGAGATGTTACCACATTTGTGTGTGTGTGTGTGTGTGTGTGTGTGTGTGTGTGTGTGTGTGTGTGTGTGTGTGTGTGTGTGTGTGTCTTTGTAAAAGTAAAAGAAATGCTTTGTAAGGTCAAGGTTTGAGAGAACCTCCTTATTCCATCATGCTGAAGTTGCTGACAATGCTGTTCCTACATTAGGGTGCATTCGAAATATTGTCTAATATTTTTCTAAATGAAATCTTTCATTATTAAACTCAGGAGTATTCTCAGCTGATATTCTTTCATTATTTATTCTCTGGCTGCATGCAGAGAGAGAGTTGATAATGGTCGCGGACAGGAGATGGTATGGATGGGATGTTTTGGACGGGAGATTGTCAGGGGTTCAGAAACCCTTTTACAAAGACACACACACACACACACACACACACACACACACACACATACACAAAGACCTATTTTTGCCTCTAATGACTGAGGGGACGTGATTCACTAGAGCTTAAAGTGGGGGCCTGGAGAACGAACAGATTCAGAGAAGAAAGAGAGAAAGAGAGAAAATAGAGAGAGAGAGAGAGGACGGCCGGCCGGCGCCAAAGATCATCCGTCCTCTCTTCCACTCATGTGGCCTGATGGGTTGTGACGGGGGAGGATGGGCTTGCCGCCGCGGCGTTGACCGAGAGTGCACTTCTCTGTAGCCACGGCCACTCAAGGAGAAGAGGAATCACACTGCATGCTGGGGCCCTGTTCAACCACACCACTATTAAAATTAAAGGCTTTCCATCGAATTATTGATGGGAGGAGGAAGAAAAACAGAAAAGAGAGAGAGAGAGAGAGAGAGAGAGAGAGAAGAGTAAACGGTCTACAAAAATACCTCTGTGGTAAAGTGGACAACACAGGGGAGTAATTGAGGAAAGGTCCCATCCCACTGGGTCAGAAAAAGAGAGGGAGAGAGAGGGGAGAGAGAGAGGGAGAGCGAGAGAGAGAGTGGGAGAGGGAGAGAAAGCAAGAGGGAGGGAGAGTGAGAGAGGGAGAGGGAGAGGGAGAGGGAGAGGGAGAGGGAAAGGGAAAAGTCCCATCCAACTGGGTCACAGTGACACTCTTCCTTTTTATTTGATTATTATGTTTTTCTTTTTTCTCACTTTCCTTCTCATAAGACTGATTAAAAAAGTGATGCTCACACTTCACAAGTGCTGAACGTACTCATTTATAAACGTTACGTATGCACAAAAGAAGGCGTACCCCATTTCTTAAGCAAACTTTCGGATTTATACAAAAAGAAACTTGATAGGGAATCTTTTACCCATGCAAACGCACATCAGTTGAAGAAATGAGAACTCGAGAAATGCTTTGAAAAAATAAATCAAAATATGAATATATAAAGAGCGCACACAAACTAAAAAAGAAACATAATTTAGGATAATAAATTATAATGTTGTACAGTTAATTGTATCTGTACTTATTAAATAATAACTGCATTTTATGACATTTATTTTCATGAATAAGGTGAACAGTAGGACAAAGTAAATGATCTTGATGCCGTTTTCAATGCCTCATTCAGGCAGATATGAGTGCAGTTTCATACATTTTTATCACGTGTTCGTGTCACACAATAGCTTCTTTGGTGGAAGATTTGGGGGAATGGAAGGATTGGGAGATATACCGGCCAATGATGATTAGCAGCTTATGAGCTGGTTCTGATCACCAGGAGCTGTTCTCCTTGATCTATGTTCTCTCTCTGTGTGTGTGTGTGTGTGTGTGTGTGTGTGTATGTGTGTGTGTGTGTGTGTGTGTGTGTGTGTGTGTGTGTGTGTGTGTGTGTGTGTGTGTTGAGGCAGCTAAAAGAGAAGAGGTCACACTGCACCTGCTCAGAGTTCTCCCTGTTCCTCGCTGATGTCACCTCCCTGAGTTTCCATGTCACCAGCTTTCCTCTGACACTCCCCTGAGACACACACACACACACACACACACACACACACACACACACACATACACACACACACACACACTCACACAAACACACTCATACACACACACACACACACACACACACACATACACAAGCAAACACAAGCACAAAAACACAAACACGTACAAAGATACACACACACATAAATACACACACAATACATACACACACACACACACACACACACATACACACACACGCATACACACACACACACACACACACACCACAAACCTCTGCTTCAGACCCTCATTGGTTTTTAGCCATAAAAGCACAGGTGCTTTGAAACTCAGGAAACAAACTAACTCTAATCGATGATGTCCTTATTCACAGGTCCAAGATCATATCAAATGTGCATGAGTTCTCAAGCTAATTGTGCTCTACTCAGGCAAGAATTCATTCCACCAGTTCAGCTTGAAAGTGATTCTTGCCCATTGGGATACTGATGACTCACCACTACCTCAGAAACATATACAACTGCAGACTGATTTACCTTCTTCGTCTGAGTGTCCTTGCCTACTCGGTCTGTGGACTCAAATGCATCTGTTTCTTTACTGTAGTCTGTTGAAGGGTTAGGGTTAGGGTTAGGGAAAGGGTTAGGTAGTCTGTTAAAGGGTTAGGGATAGGGTTAGGTAGTCTGTTAAAGGGTTAGTGTTAGTGTTAGGGTTAGGGATAGGAAGTCTGTTGAAGGGTAAGGGTTAGGGTTAGGGATAGGAAGTCTGTTGAAGGGTAAGGGTTAGGGTTAGGGATAGGAAGTCTGTTGAAGGGTAAGGGTTAGGGTTAGGGATAGGTCATCTGTTGAAGGGTTGTTGAAGGGCCTCTCCCTGAGTGTGTGTGTATGTGTGTGAGTTCTCTGAAGCACTCTGCCTCTCTGGTTCTGCTTGGCTGATGGGCCTCTCTCTGAGTGTGTGTGTGTGTGTGTGTGTGTGTGTGTGTTTGAGCGTGTGAGCGGGTGTGTGTTCTCTGAGGCACTCTGCCTCTCTGGTTCTGCTTGGTGGCACCCAGGTGGCCTGATTAGATCTCCCCATCATGGCGCTCCTCACCTGGGGCACCCGTAGATAATGTGAGGGTTATTCGCTGGTTCGGCTCTCTCTCTTTTCTTTTAATCTTCTTTTCTTTTTCAGGAATGTGGACGAGAGCTCTGGAATGTTTTTTTTCCGTCGACAAGGTTATTAAGAGGATGTGACATCTTTTAAGGTCAGCAGTGAGCGGGCCCTATAAATGAACCTCTGTCTCCTCAATGGGAGCTGACGGCTGAAGCTGAACCCCTTTCGATTGAGGGTGGACACGCACAAACGCACACACACACACACACACACACGCGCGCACGCACGCACAAGCACGCACGCACAAGCACGCACGCACGCACGCACGCACGTACGCACGCACGCACGCACGCACGCACACACACACACACACACACACACGCATACACATGCAACCGCACACACACACACGCACACAACCCACTTCAAGGCACTGGGAGTGTTGTGTGTGTGTGACGGCCAAAGCTGAACCCTTTTAGATTGATGGTGGCAAGGGGAGGGGGGGAAGCAAGATGCTGCTCTGTCTTTTCACTGATACAAGCAAACGCACGCACGCACGCACACACACACACACACACACACACACACACACACACACACACACACACACACGCTCTGTCTTTTCACTGATACAAGCAAACGCACGCACGCACACACACACACACACACACACACACACACACACACACGCTCTGTCTTTTCACTGATACAAGCAAGATGCCTTTTCTATTTAGGTTGAATGGTTCCAATTTTACATCTTTATTTGTTTATTTATTTTCTGCTTACATGGAAGCCGAGTAAAGTACCATCTGTGTTGGGTGTGAGTCAATACCCACTGGTAATTAGGACTGTGAGAAATATGCACCTGCAAAAGCATAATTCCCTGTAAAATCTGAACAAATGTGTCAGCCTACACAGGCTTAATTTTTCAAAGATACCGAATCCGCCCGTTGCCTTGTATCCCCTCATGCGCACGCAACACTCCCAGTGCCTGAAGTGGTTTGTGGGCATTTTGAATGGCCCTCAGAATACAAACAATGCTACACACACACACACACACACACACACACACACACACACACACACAGACACACACACACCCTCAGAATATAAACAACGCTACAAAGCAATCTCTCCGCATTCTTAACTGCACCTGGAGGGCCCATTTTAGACATGCCATAAACTGCACTTTTATTTTATTTTTTACTTTTGATGTTTTTTTTTTAATTATTTATTTTTTTCTCTTTTTTTTTTTGCCTGGGTGAGCATCTCCCTTCCTTCTGTCTCCGAGCCATGCTGGGCGAGATGAAGCATCTGAGTTGTTGCAGCTGTGTATTATTCAGCATTCTCCCTCAGAGGTGGA
>NC_137927.1:31946641-31951641 GCF_963457725.1 Sprattus sprattus
CCTTCTCCCCTCCCCTCCCCTCCCCTCTCCTCTCCTCTCCTCTCCTCTCTTCACCTATCCTCCTCTCCTCTCCTCTCCTCTCCTCTCCTCTCCTCTCCTCTCCTCTCATTTCCCCCTCCTCTCCTCTCCTCTCCTCTCCACTCCTATCTTCTCTCCTCTCCTCCCCTCTCATCTCCTCTCCTCTCCTCTCCTCTCCTCTCCTATCTTCCTCTCCTCTCCTCTCCTCCCCCTCCTCTTCTCTCCTCTCCTCTCCTCTCCTCCCCCCCAGAGCCCCAGAGTCACCCAGGATTAATAAATCTTCATGAACAACTTCCACAGGCATATGCTCACAGGAGGACCGCATAAAACAGCTTTTTGTCAAAACCCGCTTCCTTGCACAAAAGTGAGTTATTATGGGCTACTGTGTCTGCTTCCTTCAGAAGTTTCATTACAGAACACAGAATTTGAGCTCGACAAGGAGAAGAAGTTTCTTGAGAGAACAAAAACTCACACACACACACACACACACACACAAAAAAACACACACACACACAAACACACAGACAAACACACACACACACACACACACACAGACACACACACACACACACACACACACTCAGACACACACACAAACACACACACAAATACACACACACACACACACACACACACACACACACACACACACACACACACACACACACACACACACACACACACACACACACACACAAACACCTGTTTTATATACATTCACCCTCTCACATCGGCACCTCGAAAGCGTATGTTGGAAAGCCTCTCATCTTAAGTCCCAAACTCATTTCTTGAATCCCATAAAATTCTGCCACAATTTTCAATATCATGTCAGCGTTTGAGCGTTTTGAGTCTCAGGCTATAGATAAGCAAGTGCGAAGTTGAGTGTCAAGGCTCAGATAAGCACAGACAAGCCAAGTGGCACGTCAGGCAATTCGAGTCAACACCTCAGCCACATCAACTGTCAGACTGTCAGACGCACACACATCCTGTGCCAGATAGGTTATGGTCTAGCCAGTTTTTGTAATAGCTGTAGACTCAGACAGTCACAGATCTCTCATTTCTCCCTCCTCCTTCCTTTTCCTCTCTAGCACTTCTTCCGTGAGTCAGGCCTGTGTGTGTGTGTCCTGCTTGTGAAGGAGAGAGCCAATAGCACCCTGCTGTATTCCTGTAGTCACGCTCAATTACCGTTGCGCCAGACGTTTAACTCCAGCATAATGCGAGTCATCTGCCAATTGACCTACTAGTTTTGAAGTTGATTCAATTTAGTTCTCATTGGGTTATACTGTGGCAATGAAGGAGAATGCTAAAAGAAAAAAAAACATGGAGAGAGAGAGCAAAAGAGAGAGAGGGGAATATGAAAGGAATGAGATGAGAAAGAACAAAGGGAAGACTGAGACACAGAGAGAGAGACAGGGAGAGAGAGAAGAGGGAGCTTAATGGTACTTTACCTGATACATTTTCTGAGAGAAAACTTTAGTCTAACTAGTGTTTCTCTTGAGGAAAACACAAGTGTTTTTAGCATTTAGCATACCCTAATTCTATTAATTGGACTCATAATGTGGCCCTAACTAGCTCAGGGGGAATAGGACTCTATTAATAGGACTAATTGAGACTCTATAGGACTCTATTAATAGGACTAATTGAGACACTACCTCAAGGCGGGTTTCCTGACTCCTCTCGCCCTCTGACCCTCAATAGCCTGTTGACTTAAAGGATAACAAGCGCACACTGAGTTAAAGTGATTTATCCAGCAGGATTTTCTACCTGGATGTTGACACAATCAGTATTATAAAGTAGGCCTTTTCATGAAGGGGAAATCAATTTTGTCTGGTGGAAATGAAAGCCCAAGTGAAAATAATATCAGTTTCTTATTTTGTTAAGCGAAGGCACAAGGAGCCCTAAGCCTTGGACAAACAAGGGAATGTGCCACAAACCTTCAGATGTTTACACATGAGAAAGAGCAGACATGATCATGGGGCATGCTGGGTATTGTAGTCCTTCAAGGCAGAAAGACACAGAGTGGTAGATAAGGTAGGTAGGTAATAATATATATATATTTTATATTATGATAAAAACGATGGGTAATAATAAAGGTGTTATAGATAAGGAAAAATACTGTAGGTAATAATATAGGTATTATAGATAAGGATAATTACTGAAGGTAATAAAATAGTTATTGTAGATTTGGATAAATCATACTATGTGAGGTAATAACGTGGATATTACATAGAAAGCTAGATCATGGAGATAATATCGCAGGGAAAACATTCAAAGTGATCAGCCCTTGGGCGTGCACACTGTCATTTGTGATATGGGGTAATAGGCACTTGTTAAATTCAAGTGACAGCCAGGCATGAAGTGGCAATCAATTTAAACCACATTAGGTAATTAACATGATCAGGCTGTGGGAGAAATAAACTGCACTTGCATTGCAGAAGGACTAATTAATTCGCCACCAATTACCTAAATTGGGCAGCAAATTATTGAAGCTCAGCGCTGCCGTCCGGCACACAACACACCCCTCTCCCAAAACGGCAAGAGATGTGATCACACACTCGGAGGCATACCCACCGCGGCGCAGCGTCTCTGGTTGGGCCCGGGGGCTTCCTCTGCTGGGGTGGATGGGGTGGGTAGAGTAGAGTAGGGTAGGGTAGGGTAGGGTAGGGTAGAGCAGGGTAGGGTAGGGTAGGGTAGAGTAGGGTAGAGTAGAGTAGAGTAGGGTAGGGTAGGGTAGGGTAGAGTAGGGTAGGGTAGAGTAGGGTAGGGTAGGGTAGGGTAGGTAGGGTAGGGTAGGGTAGGGTAGGGTAGAGTAGGGTAGGGTAGCGATGCTGTAATGCCAAGCTGGGGTGGGTAGGGTAGGGTAGGGTAGGGTAGGGTAGGGTAGATGAGGGTAGGGTAGGGTGGGTAGAGTAGAGCAGGGTAGGGTAGGGTAGGGTAGGGTAGAGTAGGGCAGGGTAGGGTAGGGTAGGGTAGGGTAGGGTAGGGTAGAGTAGAGTAGGGTAGGGTAGGGTAGGGTAGGGTAGGGTAGGGTAGGGTAGAGTAGGGTAGGGTAGGGTAGAGTAGGGTAGGGTAGGGTAGGGTAGGGTAGAGTAGGGTAGGGTAGGGTAGAGTAGGGTAGGGTAGGGTAGAGTAGAGTAGGGTAGGGTAGTGTAGGGTAGAGTAGGGTAGGGTAGAGTAGGGTAGTGTAGGGTAGGGTAGGGTAGGGTAGGGTAGGGTAGGGTAGGGTAGGGTAGGGTAGGGTAGGGTAGGGTAGAGTAGGGTAGGGTAGGGTAGGGTAGGGTAGGGTAGATGAGGGTAGGGTAGGGTAGGGTAGGGTAGAGTAGGGTAGGGTAGGGTAGAGTAGGGTAGGGTAGGGTAGAGTAGAGTAGGGTAGGGTAGTGTAGGGTAGAGTAGGGTAGGGTAGAGTAGGGTAGTGTAGGGTAGGGTAGGGTAGTGTAGGGTAGGGTAGAGTAGGGTAGGGTAGTGTAGGGTAGGGTAGGGTAGGGTAGGGTAGGGCAGGGTAGGGTAGGGTAGGGTAGGGTAGGGTAGGGTAGGGTAGGGCAGGGTAGCGATGCTGTAATGCCAAGCTAGGGTGGGTAGGGTAGAGTAGGGTAGGGCAGGGTAGGGTAGGGTAGGGTAGGGTAGGGTAGGGTAGGGTAGGGTAGAGTAGGGTAGGGTAGCGATGCTGTAATGCCAAGCTAGGGTGGGTAGGGTAGAGTAGGGTAGGGCAGGGTAGGGTAGGGTAGGGTAGAGTAGGGTAGGGTAGGGTAGAGTAGGGTAGGGTAGGGTAGAGTAGAGTAGGGTAGGGTAGTGTAGGGTAGAGTAGGGTAGGGTAGGGTAGAGTAGAGTAGGGTAGAGTAGAGTAGGGTAGGGTAGGGTAGGGTAGGGTAGGGTAGGGTAGGGTAGGGTAGGGTAGAGTAGGGTAGGGTAGGGTAGGGTAGGGTAGGGTAGATGAGGGTAGGGTAGGGTAGGGTAGGGTAGAGTAGGGTAGGGTAGGGTAGAGTAGGGTAGGGTAGGGTAGAGTAGAGTAGGGTAGGGTAGTGTAGGGTAGAGTAGGGTAGGGTAGAGTAGGGTAGTGTAGGGTAGGGTAGGGTAGTGTAGGGTAGGGTAGAGTAGGGTAGGGTAGTGTAGGGTAGGGTAGGGTAGGGTAGGGTAGGGCAGGGTAGGGTAGGGTAGGGTAGGGTAGGGTAGGGTAGGGTAGGGCAGGGTAGCGATGCTGTAATGCCAAGCTAGGGTGGGTAGGGTAGAGTAGGGTAGGGTAGTGTAGGGTAGAGTAGGGTAGGGTAGAGTAGGGTAGTGTAGGGTAGGGTAGGGTAGTGTAGGGTAGGGTAGAGTAGGGTAGGGTAGTGTAGGGTAGGGTAGGGTAGGGTAGGGTAGGGCAGGGTAGGGTAGGGTAGGGTAGGGTAGGGTAGGGTAGGGTAGGGCAGGGTAGCGATGCTGTAATGCCAAGCTAGGGTGGGTAGGGTAGAGTAGGGTAGGGCAGGGTAGGGTAGGGTAGGGTAGAGTAGGGTAGGGTAGGGTAGAGTAGGGTAGGGTAGGGTAGAGTAGAGTAGGGTAGGGTAGTGTAGGGTAGAGTAGGGTAGGGTAGGGTAGAGTAGAGTAGGGTAGAGTAGAGTAGGGTAGGGTAGGGTAGGGTAGGGTAGGGTAGGGTAGGGTAGGGTAGGGTAGAGTAGGGTAGGGTAGGGTAGGGTAGGGTAGGGTAGATGAGGGTAGGGTAGGGTAGGGTAGGGTAGAGTAGGGTAGGGTAGGGTAGAGTAGGGTAGGGTAGGGTAGAGTAGAGTAGGGTAGGGTAGGGTAGGGTAGGGTAGAGTAGGGTAGGGTAGTGTAGGGTAGGGTAGGGTAGGGTAGGGTAGGGCAGGGTAGGGTAGGGTAGGGTAGGGTAGGGTAGGGTAGGGCAGGGTAGCGATGCTGTAATGCCAAGCTAGGGTGGGTAGGGTAGAGTAGGGTAGGGCAGGGTAGGGTAGGGTAGGGTAGGGTAGGGTAGGGTAGGGTAGGGTAGAGTA
>NC_137927.1:31964141-31974141 GCF_963457725.1 Sprattus sprattus
ATTCCATGCCTCTCACTTCATCATCCACCAGCGAAAATAGAGAACAAAGTTCAGATTTAAGACGTGTCCAAACGACCACAGCAGGACAGAGATGTAGCACGCCATGGTCCAGGCCCGTCTGGAAGGCATTATAGACACACACACACACACACACACACACACACACACATTATAGACGGAGCTAAATATAGGCCTCAACCGTGGGGTCATCTTCTAAAAAGTATTGATTTTCCATATGTCTCCGAGTAAGGATTAAAAATCACCCAGCCCAGCGGCCCCGCAGAAGCCTCCAGCTGGGCTTGTCAGAGATGTCACATCACAGGAATCGACCGGTTTGTGCACACACACGTCTGGTGGACCCGCACACACTCCTTCAACTCCTCCCCGTGACCCCCAAACGTTGGCACACAAGAGCTGTCCCTCTCAGTGTGTGAGTGTGTATGTGTGTATGTGTGTGTGAGTGTATATGTGTGTGAGTGTATATGTGTGTGAGTGTATATGTGTGTATATGTGTATGAGTGTATATATGTGTCAGGTGTGAGTGTATATGAGTGTATATGTGTGTGAGCGTGTGTGAGTGTATATGTGTGTGAGTGTATGTGTGTGTGAGTGTGAGTGTGTGTGTATATGTGTGTGAGTGTATGTGTGTGAGTGTATATGTGTGTGTGTGTATATTTGTGTGTGAGTGTATGTGTGTGAGAGTGTGTATGTGTTCGAGTGTATGTTTGTTTGAGTGTGTGTGAGTGTATATATGTATGTGTATATGTGTGTGTGTTAGTGTATATGTGTGTGAGTGTATATGTGTGTGAGTGTATATGTGTGTGAGTGTTTATGTGTGTGTGAGTGTATATGTGTGTGTGTGTGTGCCTCTGTGTAGGTGTGCAGGGTGCACAGAGGATCTAAGGGCAGTTTTGCATTGTACAGGTGCGGACAATTATGTGTATGACTGAGATCCTTTTTAACATGAACACTGAGCAGTCTGTGCATGCAGGACATCACGCAGGATTGCTAGAGAGGACCGTGGAACCAAGTCTGTGAACGCATTGTGAGCGCATTTGTTAGTTGTTGAGGTTTGTCGGATTACTGGGACGTCTGTCGTATGAGAACCGAAGTTGACCGTTTCCCTACTGCGTTTGGAGTGTAGGCTGTGTGAGGTCCCCCATCTTCTACGTTCATGGGTTGTGTTTTATCACCATACAAAGTAGAGCCTCACGGACTACCTGAGTAGCTATTTTCTTTGGGGTGATTTCCTTTTGCTTGATATTATTACTTTTTCGTGTGTTGGTTGTTTACTTTCTGTTTGCTGTGAGAGTGCTTTGCTACTTGTGAAGATACTGGAGATTTCTTTCTCTCTCTGTGCGTGCGAGTGAGAGTGATTGACAGACCAACTTGAGCAGCGGTGGTAGTGGATGCTGACGGACGTTGCTTGTGAACTCCTGGACATTGTGGACTGTGGTTCCTTCGGCAGTGGCCTACGGCCTGATTCATAATATGGACCTTGATAACTTGTGTTGTATTTATATTTTAGTGCTTGTAATAAATTGTATATTTTTATATCAGAAACTGAAGTCTGGATGAATATGTAGTGCTGCTCCCACCAAACAAAGAACCTAAACCTAAACATTACACTAGAGGCCCATCTCTATAAACTGGGTGGCGTAGTCGGCCTACACTGCCGCACTCCCGCCACACATGCGATTTTAAACATCATTCTATTCATATGCCCATCTGTCATATAGGGACATTTTACAACACTTGAGAATTCTAGACACTCAGAAACTCGCACACCTGCTGATGTGCATCAACTGCTGAGAAGCAAAAGTTGCAGACAATCCCTGCATCTACGCTCGTTTTTTCTCAGCCAGGCATTTTCTTTCGTTCGTTTCTTTTTTCTTTTTTCTGTTTTTTTGATTGGCCCTGTAGTGTGAAGCACAATCCTGTTCACCTTCCCGCCTCAGTCGTCTGCCTGAGAAAAGCAAAAAAACCTGCCGGGCATGAAATATTCATGCGGCATAAAGCTATGAATCCACTGCTAAGTACTCTCCCCTTCCTCTCCAGCTCGCATTTTTGCCTTGCCAATGGGCCGGATGGTGTCATCAGTTTCCTCCGACTGAGAGTGTGGAGCCGTAGAGCAGGCTTGCACTGATCACCACACAAAACACAGACATCATAGTTAAAAGCATTGGGGCAGGCGGGAGGTCTGCGGGTGTGTGTGTGCGTGTGTGTGTGTGTGTGTGTGGGGAGGGAGGGGGGGCTGAGGGCTGAGGATGCTGGACCAGAAAGAGCTTTAGAGAGCTCGGCAGATTGGGTTAGTGTGTGTGTGTGTGTGTGTGTGTGTGTGTGTGTGTGTGTGTGGGGAGGGGGGGGCAGATTGGGTTTCCTTTTAAAGAGCTTGCGGGGAACAAAAGTGTTACAATCAGCGGGAACGATCACGAGCGAAAATTCCGGGAAAGGCGTATCGGAGGTGGGGGAAGGGCCGGGCGGGCGGGCGGGCGGGCGGTGGGTTTGACTCGAACGGGCATCGTTTGGTCCGTTCCATCCATCACAGACGTGTGTGTGTGTGTGTGTGTGTGTGTGTATGTGTGTGTGTGTGTGTGTGTGTGTGTGTGTGTGAGTGAGTGTGTGTGTGTGTGTGTAGATGCTGCGTACAGGAAAAGGAGTTCTTTGGTAATCAGGTTTGGGCCCTCTCTCTGGTTGCACGGTGCATCTGCTGCCGACCCCTCTGCCCCCATCCATCATCACAGGGAGAGCTAATGTGCACGTAAGTGAGTTATCCCGCGATACAGATTTGATTTGGTCCCTAAACATTACATCACTCTTTATATTGCATTATTAATTACCTGCTCCGTGGCCGTGGCCCGGGCTTCGCTGTGTGTGTTTACGGCTCGCAAGGTTATCGGTCAGAAAAACAGAGTCCTGACACTCAAGCATCCTTTCAAGATGGACGGTGATTAATTAGCGCACAGTAGGAAGGCTTGAGACGGTTAACCTTCTGGAGAAAACAAAACTATCAACACTGTCTGTCTTGAACACACAGATACCGTCAAACTTCAGTAGATAACATCACATCTCATTACGTGTGGTAGCTTTGCTAAACACAGCTCATTTAGCTACGCCAGCAACCTAAGCCACATCACTTACAACACCGAGATCTTAGTTCTCTACCCCGTGGAGCACGACTGGGAAATACCTCTTCAGTTCTTTTTTTTTAATTAAAGTGACATTAGATGACAAAGATATGCAAAATGATAATATGAATACTAAAAAAGAAACAAATCTCAAACCTCCCCTCTTCTATCTCCACTGAAGGCTCATCATCCCCCTCTCTTATTTTGACTCTGCTTACACCACGGCACCCCACCTCCCCTCCACTCAGAGTCTGTAACTATTTCCAGCAGAAGAGGAAAGGAGCGTTTGTCTGTGTTCCCTAATAAGGTTACACCTCAGGAAGGTTCCTGTTACGAACCCTATTCCGGAGGGCAGGCTCCGCTTAGACCCCAGGCCACTGTGTTAGCGGTAAAGACTCCATTTTAGCTGAGGTTTCACCATAACAGAGTAAACTGCCAGGCATCGGCTACGATGCAGCTCCTCTTACAGTTTATGACTGGGGTTCTCCCACCCAGACAGGCAGACGAGATGCTCTTAAGATGGTGAAGAGGCTCAGTTACAGCAGCAGCACTGAAGGTCAGGGGCAGTCTGAAAACATACGTTAAGCTTCAGAAAGAGATTTGCTAAGGTGTAGCACATTCTCTTATAATTATTTTATACGTCTGTAATGCATAATCTTTAATGGATTTGCATTTACATCACAAGACATTTAAAGAGGAGCTTTTATGCTCATTTCCAATGGTCATTATGACATTTCTGGGTTCTACTAGATTAGATGTACTTGCTTCAATGGTCCAAAAGCATGTTTTTTCTCTATACACTCTCTGTCTGAAACGCTCTGTTAGAGCAAGGCAGGGAATAAGGATTTGTGTTATGAGATTACATCATCTTGTAACAAAGGAAAAGGGCTGGAATTCTAACAAGGTATTTTTAAGACAACTAGGTGTTATCTGGGGGTAAGAGTTATGTTGTTCTGTTGGCATGTTCTTTGGGCTTTGTAACTTCGCAGACAACTTGCATGCACAAAACATCTTAAACACTGAAACGCACATATAACACACAAAACACTAAAATGCATAAAAGATCCTCTTAAACAAACAAACCTACAGAAGCATTCTCACTCTGAGACAGTTTTACAATCATGCAAACGCAATATCATGTATTCCCATTTCCCTTAAGGTGATATGACACAACATAACAATGTTAATGTTATGTGTACTTCAGAAACATTATGGGAGATGAAGTGTATTTCTGGCATGATGGACCTTTGTGTTAAACCACAGAAAGCATTAAAAAAACTATTATGGCATGAAAATATCATACACGTGAGTGTCCAAAGTTTTAATCAAGCAATGTATTCCCTGCTGCCTAAAGCAACAGTGCAATTTTTACAGGTCATTAAAACTTAAAGACTTTAAATATACAAGAGTTTTGGACTGGAATGGTGCAGGACACAGAGAGACACAGACTGCTTTCCACCCAACATTTTGGCCAGGGATACCATTGATTTTCTGCTAGAATTTTCATTGTTGTCTGGATCTATGAAATTAATCTCCTCGATATGTATTGCTTTTTTAAAGATAAAAAATAATACTTTTTATTTTAGTGAGCATCAAAGTATTTTGGCAAGATGGCTTAATGGTCCCTAAGGCTTCACTTCTCAGCCCCTTTATATCACCATTCCTGAACTACTCCCTCCTCAGAGATCATCACACACACACACACACACACACACACACACACACACACACACACACACACACACACACACAACACACAGACACACAGACACACACACACACACACACACAGAGACACACACTCACACACACAGACACACACACACACACACACACACACACACACACACACAGACACACAGACACACACACACACACACACACACACACACACACACACACACACACTCACACACACACACACACACACACACACACACACACCATTCCTGAACTACTCCCTCCTCAGAGATCATTTAATAGCTAAAGTCAAAGCTATCAGGGACTCCAGATCGCGGAGCCTCCATCTGATCTGTTTGAGTGTGAGGCGGAGACAGGAATGCCAATGTAGCGAGGCTCAGATACACACACACACACACACACACACACGCACACACACACACACAGCTAAGCCTCGTCACAATCTTCACACCGGCCACAAAACACCAAATAGTCTAGGCCATTTTTCTTCAGTATCAGTAGAGAGGAAAGTGCATGAAGCACACACAAAGACACACACAGACAGACACACACACACACACACACACACACGCATACACACACACACACATTCACACACACACACACCCACCCCCCCCCCCCCACACACACACACACATACACACACCCACACACAAACACACACACACAAACACACAGTCGCTCAACCAGTCACATCTTTCAGTCCTAGACTTGTATAATAAGCTGCATCTGGACCCAGTTTTCTCATCATGTATGTGATAAAATGTCAATTCGCATGACTCTGGATTACCCTACATGGAAGCCTGTTATGTTCCCAGTGGCTGGAGACCATGACTGCTTCCAAATGTATATAGTTAGACCCCCCCCCCACCCCACACACACACACACACACACACACACACACACACACACACACTCCTCAAGTCGTTTGCCACCCCAACCCCTACCCCTACCCCCATCCCCAACCCACACACAGTCTCTTCTCGAGTCGTTTTCTAACAGACCATCAAGATCCATTACAGTTTGCAGAGCTTCCCTTCAGCTGAGCATGATGGCCATTACAGCCCATGGTGTTTGACAGGTAAGGCGATCCTGGCCCCCTTGGCATGTTTTATGGAGCTGGGCAGTGTGTGTGTGCTTGTGTGTGTGTGTGTGTGTGTGTGTGTGTGTGTGTGTGTGTGTGTGTGTGTGTGTGTGTGTGTGTGTGTGTGTGTGTGTGTGTGTGTGTGTGAGAGTGTGTGAGTGTGTGTGTGTGTGTGTGCTCGACTCGAGGCACCCTGTACAGAGGCCCCCACATCTGGATGTCTTCAACTCTCCAAAAAACCTCTATATCACTGTCTTCTTCGTATAGTCTTTCATTTGAACCTTTCCATCTGTCTCTCTCCCTCTCCTTCTCTCTCTCTCTCTCTCTCTCTCTCTCTCCATCTCTCCACATCTCCCTCTCTCTCTCCATCTCTCCACCTCTCCCTCTCCCTCTCTCTCTCTCTCCCTCTCCCTCTCTCCCTCTCCCTCTCCCTCTCTCTCTCTCCATCTCTCCACCTCTCCCTCTCCCTCTCTCTCTCTCTCCCTCTCCCTCTCCCTCTCTCTCTCTCTCTCTCTCTCTCTGTCCCTCTCCCTCTCCTTCTCTCTCTCCACCTCTCCCTCTCCCTCTCCCTCTCCCCTCTCTCCCTCTCCCTCTCCCTCTCTCTCTCTCTCTCTCTGTCCCTCTCCCTCTCCTTCTCTCTCTCCACCTCTCCCTCTCCCTCTCCCTCTCCCTCTCCCTCTCCCTCTCTCTCTCTCTCTCTCTCTCTCTCTCTCTCTCTCCTTTGTCCTGCTTGTCTGTAGAGGGATGCAAGAGGGTATACTCTTTCAGTCTTTGAATGTAGGCCAAGACGCCTCTGAGAAGCCAACCAACCCCATCTCCAGGTGACGCCAGGTGGTCCCAACACCCAATGCCATCCCCAGGTGGACCCAACCAACCCCCTCCACAGGTGGACCCAACCAACCCCCTCCCCAGGTGATGCCAGAGGGTCACAACACTCCTCTCAGGCATGCACAACCGGCAACAGAACTGGGAACACTTTAAACTTAGTATCTATAACGCATTATAAACACTTTTATAAATGTTTACAAAATATCCATGATGCATTAAAGCGACTGACATGAGTCAACACCAGCATTTATAAATAGACATGACAGCAGTCATGAAGCATTATGATGTCATGCAGTATGATATATTATGCAGTATACGCCCTGCACAACTATCATTCCTCTATTCCCACTCTCATCCGTCTATTCCCACTCTCATCCCTCTCATCCATCTTTTCCCACTCTGCTCTCTCATCCCTCTCATCCATCTATTCCCACTCTCATCCCTCTCATCCCTCTTTTCCATCTATTCCCACTCTCATCCCTCTCATCCCTCTTTTCCATCTATTCCCACTCTCATCCCTCTTTTCTCACTCTGCTCTCTCTATTCCCACTCTCATCCCCTTTATTTTCTGTGTTGGCTACATGCTCAACCAGTACAAAGTACCAGCACACACACTCCCTTTATAGTAACTATTGTACCAGCACACACACTCTCTCTTTATAGTGAGCCATCAGCACACACACTCTCTCTTTATAGTGAGGTATTCAGCACACACACTCTCTCTTTATAGTGAGGTATTCAGCACACACACACTCTCTTGAGAGTGAGGTATTCAGCACACACACTCTCTCTTTATAGTGAGGTATTCAGCACACACACACTCTCTTGAGAGTGAGGTATTCATCTCACACACACTCTCTCTTTAGAGTGAGCTATTCAGCACACACACTCTCTCTTTAGAGTGAGCTATTCAGCACACACACACTCTCTTGAGAGTGAGCTATTCAGCACACACACACTCTCTTTAGAGTGAGCTATTCAGCACACACACTCTCTCTTTAGAGTGAGCTATTCAGCACACACACTCTCTCTTTAGAGTGAGCTATTCAGCACACACACTCTCTCTTTAGAGTGAGCTATTCAGCACACACACTCTCTCTTTATAGTGGGCTATTCAGCACACACACTCTCTCTTTAGAGTGAGCTATTCAGCATACACACTCTCTCTTTAGAGTGGGCTATTCAGCACACACACTCTCTCTTGAGAGTGAGCTATTCAGCACACACACACTCTCTTTAGAGTGAGCTATTCAGCACACACACTCTCTCTTGAGAGTGAGCTATTCAGCACACACACACTCTCTTTAGAGTGAGCTATTCAGCACACACACTCTCTCTTGAGAGTGAGCTATTCAGCACACACACACACTCTTGAGAGTGAGCTATTCAGCACACACACACTCTCTTTAGAGTGAGCTATTCAGCACACACACTCTCTCTTTAGAGTGAGCTATTCAGCACACACACTCTCTCTTTAGAGTGAGCTATTCAGCACACACACTCTCTCTTTATAGTGGGCTATTAAGCACACACACTCTCTCTTTAGAGTGAGCTATTCAGCACACACACTCTCTCTTTATAGTGGGCTATTCAGCACACACACTCTCTCTTTATAGTGGGCTATTCAGCACACACACTCTCTCTTTATAGTGGGCTATTCAGCACACACACTCTCTCTTGAGAGTGAGCTATTCAGCACACACACACTCTCTTTAGAGTGAGCTATTCAGCACACACACTCTCTCTTTAGAGTGAGCTATTCAGCACACACACACTCTCTTTAGAGTGAGCTATTGTAGCAGCCGCACACTCTCTCTTTAGAGTGCCCACTTTGGCATGGACATCACTGAGCTGTGCAAGTGTGTGTGTGTGTGTGTGTGTGTGTGTGTGTGTGTGTGTGTGTGTGTGCAGGGGCGGTTCTAGCAAATTGGAGGCCCTGGGCAAAGAACAATGTTGAGGGCCCCCCCCCCCCCCCCCCCAAAAAAAAAGAAATCGTTTTAATGTTATGTGGAACTGACATTTATTGTGAGTATATGACTTTAACAATTCAACAGTTGTACATTATTTTAATTATGAGGTTTTGAGTGCAGTGTTTTAGTAGTGTAACTTTTTTATTTCTTAATCAAAACAATGTTACTTGTTACATTTGATTAATGCTTTATAGTTCTGTTTCATAAACTTTCAAATTTGTAGAGGTCCTGTTTTAACCATTTCAATTCTCTCTCTATCTGTTCATTTGTCACGCGATAGGGGTCTTCACTAATCACTGTATCTCCACCATTGATGTAGGCTACTCACATTGTTGACATCACCGCTGTCGTTATCAGCCAGCTGTGCTTGAGCTGTGTTCATGACCATGGCAGTATCATGCGTGTCGTCGTCAGTGCGGGTGTGACAGTGTCTCGGATATGGGCAGCTGTGGTACATGATGGCTCACCGTTTGTAGAAGCAAAGCAGGCAGGCAGAGCTAGTTGGTGTCAATACAAGCTGTTTGCCTGCTGCTGCTGCTAGGAATCGCTAAACTTGGCTTAGCCGCACTTGAAACATTATCAGATGAACTAGACACATTATCAGATATTTCTTCCACTTCCACGGACGAATTCCTTGAAAGGAAATTGTGTGTTACCTTAGGTCATTTCTCCCTGAACTTCTCATCCTGCCCTTTCCTCTTTCTTTTCTCGCTGCCACTTAAAAGACGTTTCACGCTTAACTTTGCGACCATACACGTCACCACACGAAAAATTGTTAGTGACAGAGAAGTCACGTGACCTGGAATAATTTGTTCCATGATGGAATTAAGATACATTTTAAGCTGATACTGAAAAGAAAATAATTGTTTTTCATGCTTATTATGAATTGTCATTATTTTGCAATGCCAAGTGATTTATTTTAATTAGCAAAAAAAAAAAAAAAAAACGGAAATACGACGAGGCCCCCCTGGTGGACGAGGCCCTGGGCAACTGCCCGGTTTGCCCGTTCGTCCGGTCCGCCCCTGTGTGTGTGTGTGTGTGGGTGTGTGTGTGTGTGTGTGTGTATGTGTGTGTGTGTGTGGGTGTGTGTGTGGGTGTGTGTGGGTGTGTCTAAGCGAGTGAGTGTGTGTGTTTAGGTGTGCACATGTTGTGTGTGTGTGTGTGCTTCTGTGTGTGTGTGTGTGTGTGTGTGCTTCTGTGTGTGTGTGTGTGTGTGTGTTTCTGTGAGTGTGTGTGAGTGTGTGTGTGTGTGAGTGAGTGTGTGTGTAGATGTGTGTTTCTGTTGTGTG
>NC_137927.1:31979141-31981641 GCF_963457725.1 Sprattus sprattus
GTGAGGAGAGAGGTCCCCAGGGCCCGGGGTCTCGATCCTGGGGGTGATGAGTGACTCGGCCAGGGGCCCTCACTCCCTAGTGAGCCACAATATTATTATCACCCTCAAATACTTTTCACCAGCCTCCTTTGATATGAGCTCTGGCTGAGGCTCGGCAGTCCCCAGCATCAGGCTCTGATTCCCTCCTCAGTCCCAGGCCAAATACCAGAGCGTTCATCATGCCTATCATCATGCCTTCTCTTTCACACTATTCCACCAACGCCATGTCTTGCACACTATCACCTAACCCACCAATGAAACACATGATACGACTAAACAAACACGAACATTCCTGGCAATGATGTGAATTTGTGTGTGTGTGTGTGTGTGTTCAAGTTCAAGTTCAAGTTCAAGTTCAAGTATTTATTTGTCATATACACAGAAAAACAGAGTCAGACTGGGCATTGAAATTCTTGGGACAAGACACCGTACAACAACCTACCATAGCATAACAACATATAAGTACTCTGAACATAAATTCCACATTTTAATAAATATACAAAATAAATATAAATATACAATACCATCTGCTAAACATATAATACACATATAGTAACCTAAACTAACCTAATATACCTATACTAACCTAAAGACAAATCAAATGTGTATCAAACTCAATCACTGTCCATTTAAAAGCCTGATGGCCCTGGGAAAGAAACTGCTCTCCAATCTACGGGTGCGAGATCGAATACTTCGGTAACGCCTACCAGATGGCAAAGGGGAAAAAAGTTTATAGGATGGATGGTAGCAGTCTTTAAGGATCCTGCCAGCTTTCCTGATGCATCGTGTATGGAAGATGTCCTGCAGGGCTGGGAGCTCCCTGCCTGTGATAAACTCTGCAGACCTGACCACACTGCGTAGGGCCTTACGGTCCTTGGCTGTGCAGCTCCCGTACCACACTGTGATGCAACCAGTCAGGATGCTCTCTATAGTACACCTATAAAAGTTAGTGAGGATGACTGATTCCATACCAAACTTCTTCAGTCTCCTGAGAAAGAAAAGGCGTTTCCGGGCCGCTTTCACCACCTTGTTCGCGTGAACAGACCAGGTGAGATCATCGCTGATGTTCACCCCAAGGAACCTGAAGCAACTGACCTTTTCCACTACAGATCTATTGATGTATAGGGGCGCATGCTCTTCCTCCTGCCGTCTCCTATAATCCACAATCATCTCTTTTGTTTTATTGATGTTAAGAGAGAGGTTATTAACCTGACACCATGTTGTCAGGGTATCAACCTCCTCTCTGTAGGCTGCCTCATCGTTGTCAGTGATGAGGCCCACAATGGTTGTGTCGTCAGCAAACTTCACGATGAGATTTGAACTGTGCGTAGCCGCACAGTCATGCGTGAACAAGGAGAACAGGAGGGGGCTGAGCACACAGCCCTGGGGGGGTGCCTGTGTTGGTGATTACTGTGGATGAGGTGCGGTCACCGATTCTCACCACCTGTGGCCTCCCCGTCAGAAAGTCAAAGATCCACCTGCATAGGGAGGTGCTTAGTCCCAGGTCTATGAGCTTGGCGATGAGTCTGGATGGGATGATGGTGTTGAAGGCGGAACTATAGTCAATGAAAAGCATTCTTACGTATGTATTCCCTTTGTCCAGGTGGGCGAGGGCGGTGTGCATAGTCAGGGCGATGGCATCGTCAGTAGACCTATTGGACTGGTATGCAAACTGCATAGGGTCCAGGGAGGGAGACAGTGAGGAGCAGATGAAGGATTTAACTAGCCGCTCGAAGCACTTCATTATGACAGAGGTCAGTGCTACAGGGCGATAGTCATTCATGCAGATGGCCTTGGTGTTCTTGGGCACAGGTGTGTGTGTGAGTGTGTGTGTGTGAGTGTGTGTGTGTGTGTGTGTGTGTGTGTGTTTCTGTGTGTTTCTGTGATGTGACCAGAGGTATTCTGGGAACTCTCCAGCTCTTCAACTCAGTAGGATCAGTGTTCTCAGCACAAACACACTCAGAGGCGTTTGGGCTGGGTTGGGCTGGACTGGGCTGGGCTGGACTGGGCTGGGCTGGGCTGGGCTGGGCTGGGCTGGGCTGGACTGGGCTGGGATGATATGCAGAGTGGAGAGGCTCTAGGGGGGGGATGCAGGGGGGGGGGGGGGGTTGTTGTCTGTCTCTCTGCGCTCTTCCCCTCCTCTTCTAATGTATCCTCCATCCTCACCACGCTCGCCTTGCTCTATGTTTTCTTCTCCTCGTCTGGTGGTAAATAGGCCACAGCTGGGCGGGCAGGGGAGGTGAAATCTGACTCCTTCCATTTTTTTTTCTTCCGACGCTGATCCTGACATGATAATTAAATGTTGCCGCGATTGGAAAATATCTATGCCAGCGGTATCATTTTAATGCAGGGCTCTCTCTCTAATTCAGCGATAGCGGCCGTAATTGGATTTTGATTAGACATTAATGAGGCTACACACCCTTGGAGACGGGCACAGCCACTCCGCTGTTGGTTGCCTTGT
>NC_137927.1:31989141-31996641 GCF_963457725.1 Sprattus sprattus
ATGCAACAGTGTGCATGCACTGCCCCGTACACCAACCGTTTCCACCCACAGAAGAGGGTAATAAAGTAGTACATTTGTCTTTCTGATATAAGGCTTCATTCTGTCTTCTATAGTGGGCATCTAAACGTGCAATACACATTTTCACTAATTTCACAAAACAACAGCCATGGGTTATAAATATCTAGGATAGAAATGTAGGCCACTTTTGATTGATGCCGATCTGAGAACAGAGCGTCACGGAGCCTAAATGTAAAAATAAAAACAAGGCTTTGCTGCAGACGTCTTTTCCTCGGACAATTAGATCAGATGTGGAGACTAATCTGATTTGCCTTTTATTATTTTCTCAAGACTCGGAGAATCCCACTTATTAGATTTGGGCCAGTAGCTGTGTGTGTAAGGTTAAGGAAGGCTGTTGCTGAAGTTGAGAAAAAGAAAAGTAAGTAATGAAAAGTAGAAACCCAGACGGCGAGTACTTTTCTTCTTTTTTGAGAATGAATATCTCGACGAGTTCTGTTCAGGCTTCTGAGTGTCCTCTTGTGTCGACTTCAAATTGGCAGAGTAAAGAGCTTTCGTTCATGTTTCACCAAAGTATAAAACATTCTGTGTTCAAAATCGCCCCTCTGTAATATTCTGAACCAGATCAATCACAATAAAATATATATATTTAAGTTGGAATGAAGAATGAATGCCATGACTGTGTGCTACCTGAATAGCCTTTTGTCTTGACCTGGCCTCGACTGCCCTCTCTAAGCCACTGGTGTATCTCTCAGGGTTAGCGCGATAGTTTCTGATAGTTTATTGCTCCGGTGAGAGCGGCTCCATCCACACACACTCACACACACACACACACACACACACACACACACACACACACACACACACACACACACAGACACACACCCCTTCCCTCTTAGAGGAAAGGGCTAACAGGTCTGTGTGTTTATGCCCCATATACTCAGTGGTGTTATTTATAGAAAGGGGGACGTCATGGTCCAACACAAAGCCAGGGAGCATGGGGTGAGGGAAACCTCAACAGGCAGAGTATTAGCTCACTCAGACACACACACACACACACACACACACACAACACACACACACACACACACACACACACACACACATACACACACACACACACATCCACACACACACACACACACACACACACACACACACACACACACACACACACACACACACACACACACACACACACACACACACACACACACACACATCCACACACACACACACACACACACACACAGCCACACACACACACACACACACCCACACACACACACACACACACACACACACACACAGTTGGTATAGGAAGCAGGCAAAGCAGAGGAGGTGGTGATGTGGGAAGGATATAGAGGAATCGAAAATGATAAAATATATATATAGAGAGAGAAAGAGGAAGGCTGAAAAAAGTTTGGGCTGCCTTGAGCCAGAGGCGACCTTCCTCCAGGCCTCGGCAGCCACCAGGTGACCACTATAATGCTCTCTGGCACAATGAGCTGTCTGAGGCAGACACAGAGAGACCCATTCACAGGCCGAAATAAGGGAACATTTAATTACTTTCACAAGCTGGTTTTCAGGGACATTCAAGGGGGGAGGGGGGAGATGGGGGGGGACTACCGAATAAACAAGTAAAAGCACAGTAATTTAAAGCCCACGCCAGACCATAGGGTTCGTTCTGGTTTACATCCTGAAGAAGCAGCGTTGTTCCTGCCACCCACGCCTCCTTGCCAAGCCCTTCGTCACATAGACTTTTATGGAAGAAAAATGCGCCAGCACCCAAGAGAGGAGGAAAAGAGCTGAGAATTGGGATTGGGGATTTTTCTTCTTTTTTTACTTCTTTTTCCTCCTCCTCCTCTCTCCCCCTCCTCTTCCTCCTCCTCCTCCTCCTCCTCCTCCTCCTCCTTCTCCGCGTGTTTGTCTGCCTGTATAGGGGCTGGGTGTGGGCAACCGCAGCATTCTGGCTGCATGCAAAACCATGGCAAGGTCTCAATCAATGTCCACGGGCTGTTTCCCCTCAAACGGCGATTCAGCACAATGCAGGAAATCTAGTCTGCAATCCAGCCACTGACTCCTCCTCACTCCTCGCCACAATGGGCACTACAAGGTTCCAGATGCCACTGCACAAGCTATTTCAGTCCAGCGCAGTTTCTCTCTCTCTCTCTCTCTCTCTCTCTCACACACTCACTTTCTTTCTCTCTTTCTCTCTCTCACCCTCTCTTTCTTTCTCTCGCTCTCAAACACTCACTTTCTGTCTCTCTTTCTCTCTCTCATCCTTTCTTTATCTCTCTCTCTCACCCTCTCTCTGTCTCTCTCTCCCACCCTCTCTTTGTCTCTCTCTCTCAGGTCGAAGCTGCTCTGGATCTTATTTTGAATAAAATTGGGATAGCAAGACAGCTGAGATGTATCAAGCTTCAGTTGAAGGGCTTGTCAGGCCTTGTAAAGCCTGTTACAGTGAATAGGTGACAGTGATTCCATTGCCACTGTCATAGACTCCAGTTCAAAAAGAATGTGTGAAGTTATCTGATGGAACATTTGGATCTTTTTTTTTTTTTTACTAAAACCAGAGCATGAGGTTACCTCATCTGAACACACACACACACACACACACACACACACACACACATTGAGCATACCCAAAAAAATTACTTAAAATGATTGTTCATTTGCTGAAGAAGTATTTAAGAGATTAAGAGTCTTTAACCAAACACACGGTTTCCATACAGAACTGAATGTGATCTGAGAAATCGAACCTTTATAGAAAAGTTATATTGTGCCCTTTCATTTCTTCAAAAAGCAATTGAAACTTGTACAGAAGTTCTAGAATTCCATGACATCAGAGTTTCCCATTTTGGCCACAACTTGGCAATACGTTGGAGTAGAATTATTTTCTTAAAGGCACAGTCCAAGAGAGTTAATGTATGTATATTTTCACTAACTGTGAGCCTCATAAACATGATACACCTTCAATGGACTCTGTCTGTCTCTCACAAAGCGTTCACTGGGTTTCCCTTCAAGAGACCCGCTAAGAGGCAAATTGCTTCCATGTGCGGATGTTTGTGCGTCTGGGATCAATCTCAGTGTTCTGCAGGATAAGGGATGTGGATAAGGACTACTCTTTCACCTCGCCCTGTAATTCCCACTAACTGTTTTTTGAGCCGAGCCAATTACCTCGTCATGAAATGTGACTAGGGTGTGTGGTAAGTGGAGGGGCAGAGAATAGACCTCGAGGTGAGAAGCTTTTAGTGAGGCACACACACACACACACACACACACACACACAGAGACACAAACACACACACACACACACTCACACACACAGAGACACAAACACACACACACACACACACACACACTCACACACACAGAGACACAAACACACACACACACACACACACACACACACACACACACACACACACACACACACACAAACACAACCACACACACACTTTTAGTGAGGGACCCAACGTGATGGCTGTGGGGGTTGATTGTATTGTAGGCTAGGCAGCTGGCTCTGCAGGACTTGAGATGGAGATAGGTTCTGTTTAGATCTCGTGCAGCTTTCTGAGTCTGACCCAGGCCACGCCAGCCGGGCTGCTGTGGGTCTGGATCACTGAAAACAGATTTACTAATAAAAACAATGTGCGGTCAGTTGGTGGGAGGAGAGACACACAGAGATTACTTGCAGGAGAAGGGAAGATGAGCTTCCTGTTTCAACTTCCGAAAGAAACTTTTTCTCATTTCCAAACTCAGTGAGATGTAGGCTACAGATGAGCGGCTGGACGGCTTTGCTTCCCAGGATGCATCTCTGGACTGCGTTTGCCTCTTCGCGTGTCGTTTGGCACTCTCCGCCTCCCTCAACACACACACACACACACACACACTCCGCCTCCCTCCACACACACACACACACACACACACACACACTCACACACACACACACACACACACACACTCTCCACCTCCCTCGACACTCCGGCACATTTTCCGCTCGCTTGCACATCGGCTACAGTTGGGCTCCAAAAAATGAAGTCAGTCTCAGCGGGTCCTGTGAAACACACACACACACACACACACACACACACACACACACAAATGAAGTCACTCTCAGAGGGTCCCGTGCGGATGACGGTACACCTGGAAATGTTTTATTTCCCCCCGCCTGTAAACTGCCAGGGAGTCCAGCCCTTCTTTTGGACGAGCATCAGCAGTTTCAAGTCCTGATGGCCAAGACTCATCATTCATGATAACCAGCTGGGATCAATGAGGTGTCCTGGTGTCCAGGATGTAGGAGGATTTAAGTGTGACATGGAATCCCATCAAACTTTTATTTGCCATCATCCTGGAGAGAGTGTCAGTGTCCTGGCATAATAACTATGAGCTGAAGGCAGCTTACATGACAAGGTGGACTACCCAAATGAATAGGGTATTAAACTGTCAGTGTTGTCACAGCAGGCTCACAGTATAAGGACATATAAAGGACAGAAAACACTGAACATTAGTCAGTTCATTTAGCTATTTGTGATGCAAAAGAACAGCTCTTGCAAGTCTTCCATCTGAATGCTTCTTTATTCTTTCTCTGCGTGGAGTTATCGCTGGAGCGCTGACAGAAGTGGGACAATGTCGTGACTGACAATGAGACAAACCAACAGTAAACACACACACAAAGACACAAACACACACAAACCAACAGTAAACAAACCCTTTCTGACGTGGTGAACGCTAGCCCACTGCCATGATCTTGGCAACGCAACAGCAGGCTGGGACAGATCATTTGCCAACTCTCCATCCCATAGAAAACAATCGTCTTTAGCGGCATGTGTGTCTAACGCTTACAGTATGGGCATGATGGTTCATATTAAGGCCCTATAAAATCCTCTGACTCCATTTCACCATATGACTGTGAGTTTCAGAGGAAGAGGGGAGCGCTGTCAGGATGGCATAGTGATGTTGACAAGAGATGTGAAGATCGCTTTACTCATCTGTCTGAGGCTCACAGTCTTTATGCCTGGTATACATTTGAGAAACAATCCTGTAAGACTCCCAGTGTGTATGCCTGGTATACATACATTTGAGAAACAATCCTGTGAGGCTCCCAGTGTTTACTGTATGTTTGATACACATGAAGTACATTTGAGAAACAATCCTGTGAGGGCTTGTCTTCACTCAGTGCTTTAGGATAAAGCTGAGCTGCACGTCGGTCCCATGAGGTGTTGAAACACCATGTCCAGCATCACGCCCACATAAGCTGGACTTTTAGAAGACAGACGGAGGTAAAACACCTGTGTGTTATTCAAGGGTTAGTTTCTCCCTGGCCAGCTTCCCTCAATAAAGCACAGGCACACACACACACACACACACACACACACACACACACACACACACACACACACAGACACAGACACACACTCACACACACACACACACACACACACACACACACACACACACACACACACACACACACACACACACACACACACACACACACACACACACACACACACACACACACACTCACACACACACACCCTCAATAAAGCCGAAACACAAACTCAAACCTGGATGCCAGTCACTCCCTCAGCCGTCTGGAGTAGCTCCCTCAGCCATCTTGATCTCCATCCAGATTTCCTTCTGTAGTGAAATACCTCCACACTCCCCACCTCCAACACATACACTCACACACACACACACACACTCTCCACCTCCCACACACACACACACACACACACACAATCTCTCTCTCACACACACACACACACACACACACACACAAACTCCCCACCTCCCGTTCACCTTCCCCTCTTTCTCTTTTTCTTTTACAAGCCGGAAGATTTGGAGCAGATCCCTCTCTCTCACACACACACACACACACACACCAACACACACACACACACACACTCTCTCTCTCGCTGCAGCCCTCCAGATGGGCCTGGTTAGAGCCCAACACCTGTAATCAGGAGCAGACCGAGGGAAGTTTGCGGTCAGAATTTATTGCATCTTACTTCACTGTTTATTAAGCTTCTGCCCGTCTCCCTTCACTTGTCCCAGCTCATGCATCACTAACAGGAGCTATTAGTCAATTAGATCATTGGCATTGGGAAACAGGAGAGAGAGGGAGAGAGAGAGAGAGAGAGAGAGAGAGAGAGAGAGAGGAAGTGAAATTGATAAAAAGAGAGAGGAGGTGAGAGAGAGAGAGAGAAGGGAGAGAAATAGAGGAAGTAAACTTGATAAAAAGATAGAGGAGGTAAGAGAGGGAGATGGAGAAAGAGAGGGAGATGGAGAAAGAGAGGGAGGGAGAAAGAGAGAGAGAGGGGGCAGGGAGGGAGAGAGAGGGAGAGAAAGAGACAGAGGTAGAGAGGAGGTGAGATAGAGAGGGAGTGAGAGAGAAAGAGAGGGAGGGAGAGAGAGAGAGAGAAGGGAGAGAAATAGAGGAAGTAAACTTGATAAAAAGATAGAGGAGGTAAGAGAGGGAGATGGAGAAAGAGAGGGAGATGGAGAAAGAGAGGGAGGGAGAGAGAGAGAGAGAGAGAGGGGGCAGGGAGGGAGAGAGAGGGAGAGAAAGAGACAGAGGTAGAGAGGAGGTGAGATAGAGAGGGAGGGAGAGAGAAAGAGAGGGAGGGAGAGGGAGAGATAGAGAGAGAGAGAGAGAGAGAGAGAAAGAGAGACAGAGAGAGAGAGAGAGAGAGAGAGAGAGAGAGAGAGAGAGAGAGAGAGAGAGAGAGAGAGAGGGAGGGAGAGAGAAAGAGAGGGAGGGAGAGGGAGAGATAGAGAGAGAGAGACAGAGAGAGAGAGAGAGAGAGAGAAAGAGAGACAGAGAGATAGAGAGAGAGTGTTCAGTGTAGAAATAGGTCTGGTGGTCTCAGGGGGTGTGTGCTGTCATACTAGGAGGGTCTCTGAGGTTCTCATCATGCCTAAAGTCAAAAACTAAAGTTGGAATAGTATGAGCTTGACAAATTCTGGTCTCCAAAAAAACACTTATTCATGTATTAATTATTCATGGAAGAACACCTGCTGTCACTGACCGTGCAAAGGTTACTAACACCAACTTCTCTCATCTCTTTGGTGGTACTCTATAAAGTTTGTGTCTCTCTCACAAGTACCTTTGGTAGAGTGAATGCCCAAATAGTGCCCTTTGCTTGCTCTTCATAATAAGTACTCTTAGTGCTATTATCAGACACAGACACAGACACAGACACACACACACAGACACACACACACAGACACAGACACAGACTCAGACACAGACACAGACACAGACACTGACACAGGCACAGGCACAGACACAGACACACACACACACACACACACAGACACTGACACTGACACAGACACAGACACAGGCACAGACACAGACACACACACAGACACAGACACAGACACTGACACTGACACACAGACACAGACACACACACAGACACAGACACAGACACAGACACAGACACAGACACACAGACACAGACACAGACACAG
>NC_137927.1:32011268-32013768 GCF_963457725.1 Sprattus sprattus
GTGGACATCTCGGACCATGGAGCTGCCGATGACCAGGGTGGGGGTCGTCACATCCAGCGGGAGAAGTCGTCAAGGGGATGATGACTGAGTTGAGGGCCCAGGATGGGGAGCAGGGCGGCGTGGGCGATGCTGGTGTTGCTCTGGAGCCGGTCTGCAGGGGCGTTTCGGGGCGGGCTGAGGAGGGGAGTAATCAGGCCCAGGAGGCTCCTCCTGATCCATCTAACAAACAGGAAATGACGAATCAGTCTGCAGGTCTGTTAGTCGGGAATCAGCACGAACAAACACACAGATGAATCATTTCACCAACCAGGGACATGTCATCTGTGTGTCGGTTTGCCTGTTGCATATTGCAATACTTAGATATGTTTAGTTTTTCTGGCATTGAACATTTTGTTTTTTGTTGTGATCTGTTTGCCGGGGCCGTACATGCATCCACTCGGCAAACAGGAAACACATTTGATGTTGCGGTACTAAATTACAAGTAGGAATTTAATTTGTTTTTTGTTGTGATCTGTTTGCCGGGGCCGTACATGCATCCACTCGGCAAACAGGAAACACATTTGATGTTGCGGTACTAAATTACAAGTAGTAATTTAATTTGTTTTTTGTTGTGATCTGTTTGCCGGGGCCGTACATGCATCCACTCGGCAAACAGGAAACACATATGATGTTGCGGTACTAAATTACAAGTAGTAATTTAATTTGTTTTTTGTTGTGATCTGTTTGCCGGGGCCGTACATGCATCCACTCGGCAAACAGTAAACACATTTGATGTTGCGGTACTAAATGCAAGTAATATTTGAATTTGTGTTCGGATATGTCTGGGTGGCTGGTACAGCAGGTGATTGGTTTGTTGGCGCGGTTACTTTTGGCTATATGATGCACTAAAGAGGAATGTCTTAAGTCTTGATTTGAATATAGGCACGGTGTCTGCAGCTCTGATGGAGGCAGGGAGATTGTTCCAGAGGAGAGGGGCTTGGTAGCTAAATGCTCTCCCTCCTATTGTGGTCTTTGATATTCTTGGAATTACCAGGAGGCCTGCACTCTGGGAACGGAGCAGCCTTGGAGGGCAATAGGGGACGACTAATTCCTTGAGGTAGTTTGGAGCCAGATCGTTTAGGGCTTTATATGTTAGCAGGAGTACTTTGAAGTCGATTCTACTTTTAACGGGGAGCCAGTGCAAAGAAGCGAGTACCGGTGAGATGTGTTCATATTTTTTAGTTCTGGTGAGTGTACGAGCAGCAGCGTTCTGTATAAGTTGGAGGCTCTTTATTGTGTTGATGCTGCATCCGGACAGGAGAGCATTACAATAATCGAGGCGGGAAGTAATAAATGCGTGGATTAGTTTTTCTGCATCTTGGAGGGATAGGACCTTTCTAATTTTGGCAATATTGCGTAAATGAAAAAATGATGTCTTTGAGATCTGTTTTATGTGTGAGTCAAGTAGGAGGTCTTGGTTGATAGTTACACCGAGGTTTTTGATGTTAGTGTTGGGTGTTGGGAAGCCATTGAGTGTGGGTAAATGGGTAGATAGTGTAGTTCTCAGTTGATCGGGGCCTACAAGCATAACCTCAGTTTTATCAGAGTTGAGGAGCAGGAAGTTGCTAGTCATCCAAGATTTTACATCATGGAGGCAAGCTTCTATCTTGGGTAGATGTACAATTTCATCAGGTTTCATTGATAGGTAGAGTTGGGTGTCGTCAGCATAGCAATGGAAGTTAATGCCATGTTTCCTTATGACAGCACCTAAGGGTAGCATATAGAGGGAAAAAAGCAGTGGTCCAAGGACAGAGCCTTGTGGGACACCGTAGCTTACTCTGGTGTGATTTGACGACTTCTCATGGACATGAACAAATTGATGGCGATCAGAGAGGTAAGATCTAAACCAAGATAGGGCACAACCTTTGATGCCAACGTGATGTTCAAGTCTCTGTAACAGGATCAGATGATCTATAGTGTCGAAAGCAGCACTAAGGTCTAGGAGAACTAATATTGAGGTGCACCCATGATCAGATGCGATTAGTAGGTCATTTAAGACTTTGACTAAGGCCGTTTCAGTACTGTGGTGGGCCCTAAAACCGGATTGGAGGGTTTCTTCAATTTTATTTTGATGTAGAAAAGAAGTAAGTCGCTTAGCAACTAGTTTTTCAAGTATTTTTGACAGAAAAGGAAGGTTAGATATGGGTCTATAGTTAGCGAGATTATCGGGATCAAGGTTAGGTTTTTTAAGAGATGGTTTTATCACTGCTATTTTGAAAGATTGTGGGACGTAGCCTGAGATAAGTGAGTTATTCATTACATTGAGCAATGTCTCACTTAGTAAGGGAAGTGCATGTTTAAGTAATTTTGTGGGGATAGGATCTAGTTGGCACGTTGATGATTTAGATGAGAGGATCAGGGAGTTTAATTCAGGGAGGTCGGTGGGTGCGAAGAATTCAAGGATAGCACCCGGATGAAGTGGTGTTACCTTAGCGCATGTTGGAAGGGGTGTAGGGTCACA
>NC_137927.1:32018768-32021268 GCF_963457725.1 Sprattus sprattus
CTACCATATACACTACCATATACACTACCACTACCATATACACTACCACTACCATATACACTACCACTACCATATACACTACCACTACCATATACACTACCACTACCATATACACTACCGCTACCATATACACTACCATATACACTACCACTACCATATACACTACCGCTACCATATACACTACCACTACCATTATCACTACCACTACCATATACACTACCATATACACTACCACTACCATATACACTACCACTACCATATACACTACCGCTACCATATACACTACCATATACACTACCGCTACCATATACACTACCACTACCATATACACTACCACTACCATATACACTACCATATACACTACCACTACCATATACACTACCACTACCATATACACTACCGCTACCATATACACTACCATATACACTACCGCTACCATATACACTACCACTACCATATACACTACCACTACCATATACACTACCATATACACTACCACTACCATATACACTACCACTACCATATACACTACCGCTACCATATACACTACCATATACACTACCACTACCATATACACTACCATATACACTACCACTACCATATACACTACCACTACCATATACACTACCGCTACCATATACACTACCATATACACTACCGCTACCATATACACTACCACTACCATATACACTACCGCTACCATATACACTACCACTAACATATACACTACCACTACCATATACACTACCGCTACCATATACACTACCACTACCATATACACTACCGCTACCATATACACTACCACTACCATATACACTACCACTACCACTACCATATACACTACCATATACACTACCATATACACTACCACTACCATATACACTATCATATACACTACCGCTACCATATACACTACCACTACCATATACACTACCGCTACCATATACACTACCACTACCATATACACTACCGCTACCATATACACTACCACTACCATATACACTACCGCTACCATATACACTACCACTACCATATACACTACCGCTACCATATACACTGCCACTACCATATACACTACCATATACACTACCATATACACTACCGCTACCATATACACTACCATATACACTACCGCTACCATATACACTACCACTACCATATACACTACCACTACCATATACACTACCGCTACCATATACACTACCACTACCATATACACTACCACTACCATATACACTACCACTACCATATACACTACCGCTACCATATACACTACCACTACCATATACACTACCACTACCATATACACTACCGCTACCATATACACTACCACTACCATATACACTACCACTACCATATACACTACAATATACACTACCATTGTCACTACCACTACCATATACACTACCACTACCATATACACTACCACTACCATATACACTACCATTGTCACTACCGCTACCATATACACTACCACTACCATATACACTACCATTGTCACTACCGCTACCATATACACTACCACTACCATATACACTACCACTACCATATACACTACCATTGTCACTACCGCTACCATATACACTACCACTACCATATACACTACCATTGTCACTACCGCTACCATATACACTACCACTACCATATACACTACCATTGTCACTACCGCTACCATATACACTACCACTACCATATACACTACCGCTACCATATACACTACCGCTACCATATACACTACCACTACCATATACACTACCACTACCATATACACTACCATTGTCACTATCACTACCATACACACTACCACTTCCATATACACTACCATTGTCACTATCACTACCATATATACTACCATTTACAATTTTTTCTTTCTTCTTTCTCTGTGATACCTGTGTCATACCCTTCAAATCACAGGAGGAAAGTGACTACCACACTGTTAATTATGATTTGGAGTTCTTAGGACGTGATAGTAGGATAGGCTCACCAGGCCTGAGCTTCATTGTTCTGTTTCAGACTTTGAGTTTGACGTCATCTGAATCTGCTGGAGCTGTTAGACATGTGTGTGTGAGAGAGAGAGAGTGGACGTGAGAGAAGGAGGAAGAGAAATTCTAATGAACACTTTGAGCTCCAGATTCTGGGGTGAGAAACTCACTAATGATGAAGTCATTTCTCTTGCTCTGTCTGTGTTAGGACATGGCCAGCTGTTAGCTATGCTTCATTCTCTGCTCTTTTAATGAATGGAAAGTTCAATTACATCTTCTTCATTATTTAACCTCAAAAAATATATAAGCGTTCCTTTACATCACTCAAATACGATTTTAATGAGCTGTTTAATTAAGGGCTAATTGAGGTGAATCCATCACGGGTCCTAACATTGTTTGATAAAGGCCAAAGCCTCGATGCAGGATGTGAATGTTCCCTCTGTTCCCAGAGATCCCCTCCATTTACGAGGCGCCTGTAATGGTGCCAATTACTTGCTGTTCGACGAGACGGAGGGAAA
>NC_137927.1:32026268-32033768 GCF_963457725.1 Sprattus sprattus
TTTCTGAGATATTATATTTTGAAGACATCTTTAGGTCGATGCCCAAGGAAGTCATGTTGGGTCTTTACATTACACAGAAGACATCTTAGGTCTTTACATTACAGAAAGTCATGTTGGGTCTTTACATTACAGATAATTCATGTTGGGTCTTTACATTACACAGAAGTCATCTTAGGTCTTTACATTACGGATAGTCATGGCAGGTCTTTACATTACACAGAAATCATGTTGGGTCTTTACATTAGAGAGAAGTCATGTTGGGTCTTTACATTAGAGAGAAGTCATGTTGGGTCTTTACATTACACAGAAGTCATCTTAGGTCTTTACATTAGAGATAGTCATGTCAGGTCTTTACATTAGAGAGAAGTCATCTTAGGTCTTTACATTACAGATAGTCATGTCAGGTCTTTACATTACAGATAGTCATGTCAGGTCTATACATTACACAGAAGTCATCTTAGGTCTTTACATTACAGATAGTCATGTCAGGTCTTTACATTACACAGAAGACATCTTAGGTCTTTACATTACAGATAGTCATGTCAGGTCTTTACATTACACAGAAGTCATGTTGGGTCTTTACATTACACAGAAGTCATGTCAGGTCTTTACATTAGAGATAGTCATGTTAGGTCTTTACATTACACAGAAGTCATATTGGGTCTTTACATTACAGAGAAGGTTTCAGGATGCGGCATGGAATCAATGAAAAAAACATTCGGAATCGCCCCTGAAATAAACCCATTGATTATATTTTCCCTATTTCCCACTATGAATTTTATTCATCATTGATTATATTTTCCCTATTTCACACTATGATTTTGCTTCATCATTGGTAGTAATACATAAGTGAGATGCCTCGAGCAGACTAAACTCATTTGATGGCCAGCAAGCACAGCTAAATGTTTTCTTTATATATTCAGTCCCTCCAAGATCTTGCAAGGGTTTGTTGTGATTGTTCAGTCCAAAAGTGACTGAATGAATGTGCTGCCTTAATTCTTAAAAAGTACATATATTGCAATGATTAACAAAATTGTGGGAAATCCGTGAATTTGTGAAGATTGCAAAATCCTATAGGGACTGTATACCATGCCACACATGATGTTCTTATTTTGACTCTACTCAGACAGACTAGGTCATTGTAATTATTGGGTCATTGCATATATTTATTTATTTAAATTTTGCCCCCTAAGGTTGTTACGTTCTGGAGGCACACCTCTATATCTAATTGTTGAAATACTATTTTACAAATAAGTCTTGTAAAAAAGTTGCCTTGCCATGCCTGAAAATGATTAACTCCATCGCGATAACGATATTCAATCTGTGAACAAACAGTTTCAAAGGCACAAGAAAAAATAAAACCCAGAGACAGGCTGTCTGTCTAGTTAAGAAACTTCTTCCCTCTGATGCTGTCTGGGGGATTTGTCCTGCCCTGGGCCTGCAGTGAGCTGGACAGGAGCCTCTGATGTGACAAACGACACCAATCTGGAGTTCAGTCCGAGGCAGCGCTCCGCAGATCTCCCCAGATGGAAACCCCATCCACAGAAATCAACATTTGCTGAGCTGCTGGGGGGCCATGTTTGCCTGAACGCTCTGCCAGTTTGTCTTTGTGTCTGGTCATGGTGACCATTTCTCCCCAAAAACCCTGTACCCCACGCTGTCTCCTCCTCACCTCCCTCTCCTCTCTCCACTCCCCACCCTCCCCCCCACCCCACCCTGTCTCCTCCTCACCTCCCTCTCCTCCCCCCCACCCCACCCTGTCTCCTCCTCACCTCCCTCTCCTCCCCCCCACCCCACCCTGTCTCCTCCTCACCTCCCTCTCCTCTCTCCACTCCTCCCCCCCACCCCACCCTGTCTACTCCTCACCTCCCTCTCCTCTCTCCTCTCTCCACTCCTCCCCCACCCCACCCTGTCTCCTCCTCACCTCCGTCTCCTCTCTCCACTCCTCCCCCCCACCCCTCCCTGTCTCCTCCTCACCTCCCTCTCCTCTCTCCCCCCCCCACCCCACCCCACCCTGTCTATCCCTCACCTCCCTCTCCTCCCCCCCACCCCACCCTGTCTCCCCCTCACCTCCCTCTCCTCTCTCCACTCCTCCCCCCCACCCCACCCCACCCCCACCCCACCCCCACCCCACCCTGTCTATCCCTCACCTCCCTCTCCTCCCCCCCACCCCACCCTGTCTCCTCCTCACCTCCCTCTCCTCTCTCCACTCCTCCCCCCCACCCCACCCTGTCCATCCCTCACCTCCCTCTCCTCTCCCCCCCCCCCCCCCCCCCCACCCCCACCCCACCCTGTCTACTCCTCACCTCCGTCTCCTCTTCACTACCCTGACCTTCTCTTCTTATTCATCTCCTCACAGGGCAGATGGACAGACAATCCGAAGGGAGATTAGTCTACGTGGGAAAAGGACGTGCTGTATTAGCCGACACTTTAACAAAAGACAGTCCTGAGGAGGAACTGACAAGACCTTTTGAGTCAAAATGCTGTTTTTGGTTTTGTCCTGGCACTGAGAGATAACTGACCAAGGGTAAGTAAAGACCTTAAAATAGCTTTCTGCGTGAAATTGCCTTTGCTTTTGCGCTGTCTTTTATCCCAGTGAGACTGTGTGCCTTTGAGAGTGTGATAGCGGCAGCGATAGCCTCTTCATAGGAGCTTCTAAAGGAATGGCCTGCTCTGGCCAATGTGGTGGACTGTTGTGTGATTTGCATGCCTGTTTTCTCTGCCTCCTCTCTCAAAGCCCAGAAGCAACTGGACTGCAGCACAGATGTCCGCCTTTTGAAGAGAGAAAGGGAGCGAGAGAGGGGGAAAAAAAGACGGGTTGAGGGAAAAAAAAATGAACATATTAAAAAGTTCCCATATCTAGAGTAAAAATGAAATTAGCATACTCTCTTATCCCTGAATGAGATGGTCTGGCAAGCGGAAAGGGAGATAGCGGCTGATAGCACTGCCTTGGTACACACACACACACACACACACACACACACACACACACACACACACACATACATACACACACCCACACACACACACACACACACACACACACACACACACACACACACACACACACACACACACACACACACACACACACACACACACACACACACACACACATACATATACACACACAGGCTGATAGCACTGCCTTAGCATGCATCTGCTGTCACATGACTTGGCCTATCAGTGCCATGCTATCGTTCCGAATGAAACTGGACTATTAATGAACTGATAAAGTCTTATAAGTTTGCAAGGGACAAAAATGCAGACAAAAAAACCAAGACTCAACATCCTCCCTCATATAAAATTTTAAGGAAGAGTCCTTAGTCGACAGTCTACTTTTAGATGACAACTCTATTTAAGGAGGAATAAAAGAGAAGCATCTTCCTTCCATCTTCCTCATCATGATTCACCAGTCGTGTCACCGCGGGACACATTAACCACGCGACGCCCAGACTCTGGCCTGCTGTTTGAAAAGCGTGTGCAGGCACAGCAGCTCCACGCATAGCCAATCAGACCGTCCTGTTCAGTGCTCTGTGAGCAAAAGACAATGGAAGAGGGAATGCGTGGCACACACACACACACACACACACACACACACACACACACACACACACACACACACACACAGTGAATGCGTGGCAGGTTTAAACAAGGTCAAAAACACTGTAAACTTTCACCCCTTTCATTCCACCCTCCGGGCTTAGTTAGCGAGCGCCAATAAAGCTCTCAGCAACTAATAACCAAGAGTGAGCATGCAGGCAGAAAAGCCTTTAAAAGCACACAGGCGGATCAGATAGCAAACGGCACATTTATTATTATCTTTTATAGATATAGCAGTAGCAGTAGCAGTAGCAGTAGCAGTAGCAGTAGCAGTAGTAGTAGCATCAGTAGTATGATGAAATGTTGGTTTTAGTAGTTGTAGTAGCAGCAGTAGTAGTAGCAGTAGCAGTAGTAGTAGTAGTAGTAGTAGTAGTAGTATGATGAAAATGTTGGGTTTAATATGGCCATTAGCAGCAGTAGTACTTGTAGTTGTAGTAGTGCCCCTCCATAGATACTGCCCCTCCATAGATACTGGCCCTCCATAGTTACTGCCCCTCATAGATACTGGCCCTTATAGATACTGCCCCTCATAGATACTGGCCCTTATAGATACTGGCCCTCATAGATACTGGCCCTCCATAGTTACTGCCCCTCATAGATACTGGCCCTTATAGATACTGCCCCTCATAGATACTGGCCCTCATAGATACTGCCCCTCCATAGATACTGGCCCTCCATAGTTACTGCCCCTCCATAGTTACTGCCCCTCCATAGATCCCCTCATAGATACTGCCCCTCATAGATACTGCCCCTCATAGATACTGGCCCTTATAGATACTGCCCCTCATAGATACTGGCCCTCATAGATACTGCCCCTCATAGATACTGGCCCTTATAGATACTGCCACTCATAGAAACTGGCCCTCATAGATACTGGCCCTCATAGATACTGCCCCTCATAGATACTGCCCCTCATAGATACTGGCCATCATAGATACTGCCCCTCATACTGCCCCTCATAGATACTGGCCCTTATAGATACTGCCCCTCATAGATACTGGCCCTCATAGATACTGCCCCTCATAGATACTGCCACTCATAGAAACTGGCCCTCATAGATACTGGCCCTCATAGATACTGCCCCTCATAGATACTGCCCCTCATAGATACTGGCCATCATAGATACTGCCCCTCATACTGCCCCTCATAGATACTGGCCCTTATAGATACTGGCCCTCATAGATACTGGCCCTCATAGATACTGCCCCTCATAGATACTGGCCCTCATAGATACTGCCCCTCATAGATACTGCCCCTCATAGATACTGGCCCTTATAGATACTGCCCCTCATAGATACTGCCCCTCATAGATACTGCCCCTCATAGATACTGGCCCTCATAGATACTGCCCCTCATAGATACTGCCACTCATAGATACTGGCCCTCATAGATACTGCCCCTTATAGATACTGCCCCTCATAGATACTGGCCCTTATAGATAGTGGCCCTCATAGATACTGCCCCTCCATAGTTACTGCCCCTCATAGATACTGCCCCTCATAGATACTGCCCCTCCATAGATACTGCCCCTCCATAGATACTGCCCCTCCATAGATACTGGCCCTCATAGATACTGCCCCTCATAGATACTGCCCCTCATAGATACTGCCCCTCATAGATACTGGCCCTCATAGATACTGGCCCTCATAGATACTGCCCCTCATAGATACTGCCCCTCATAGATACTGCCCCTCCATAGATACTGCCCCTCCATAGATACTGCCCCTCCATAGATACTGCCCCTCCATAGATACTGCCCCTCATAGATACTGCCCCTCCATAGATACTGCCCCTCCATAGATACTGCCCCTCATATATACTGCCCCTCCATAGATACTGCCCCTAATCAATTTCATGGATGATGCTGCTGCTAATCCATCTTCTCCTGATCATCATTTCTAAAGAACAGAATCTTTCTGGCGTCGTAAAATGGCTGTTGGCTGTAAGATCAGAAGCAGTCTCACTATTTCATGGCGAGTGTTGATCGTGTGTGCCATGAGGCCCATACACATGGGGTCTGCTGCTGCTGTGCCCCAGAGCTGCGGGCTGAGTGGCGTAATCTTGTGTTTTGGCGTTTGGGGTGCGGGTCTGTGGCCATCCATAACCATGTTGGACAGCTGGTGCCCGTCTGCTGTTGCCTCTCTCAGGCAATCTGTTCTTGTTATCGCCCAGATAACACATTGTAGTCATCAATTGCGGGGTCGTGTATCCTGTTACACCTGTGCTGTTGCTTCCTGTTGGATGTGAATCCGCAGACCAACAAGGACCTCTCTCAGTCTATAGAGATCAGGCTCCATTTTTTTTTTTTAAGATTCCACGATTTGCAAATTCAATGCAAAATCAGCAATTTAGCAATTTACTGCATTTTTTTTCGCAACGCTGCATATTTTATTATTTGCCGCATAAATTGTGCATAACATTGCAGAACATAAACATTGATGTTAAATTGCAGCTTATTTCCACTTCCTCCTGATGGTGGTATAAGGTTATGCACCGTCGGCCTCAACCACTGCCATTGATTATTGTCCCTCTCGTTTGGTGTCAGTTGTGTGATTCTCGACTGTGGTGAAGGGTTAGACATTCGTCTGACATTCACCACATAGCTGGATCTCTTAGTCTTATCTCATTAAAAGTGTAAGGAATTACTCAGACATTGTGCTATTCTTTTTTGTACACATTTGTGAAACTGTAAACAGTGCAAATAGTGTTTCATGATCTTAAACTGAAGGCATACTTTTGCATCCTACTGTTTATTAAGCCGTTCATCTAACAGAGATGGCTTTTCAAAACAAAAGCCACTTTAAATTAAATTTCCATTTCACGATCCAATCACGATCACATAATCTGTGATTTTGATCACAGAAAATCACACGCACACACACACACACACACACACACACACACACACACACACACACACACACACACACACACACACACACCACCAGAAATAACTGCTTCAGATGAGAAGGAAATGCATAGGAGCATGTTATGTTATGTTATCTCTCACATGAGAAGGAGCCAATCAGTAGAGGTACTGTTTATCTGTGTATTGATTATTTGAATGTTTTTCTTGTGCCTTATTCCAAGAGGTCACCTTGCAAGGTAGATGTACTTGGCAAACCAGTTGCAGTATCTCCTGTGTGGAGGTGGGCCTTTGATCCCTGGCCCAGCCAGATAGTGAGGAGAGAGGTCGGGAATAAAACATGAACCTTCAAAACGTGGCATGATTCAAAGTGAAGACACGCAAACATCTGGAGAGAAAGGGAGAGAGAGAGGGAGAGGGGGGGGGGGGGGGGGGCTGCGATCATGATGCACAGTAGAGAAATCTCCTCAACCTGTTGATTTAGCACGAGAAAGCCACAGCAACAGGGTGCACACACACACACACACACACACACACATATACACACACACACACACACACACACACACACACACACACACACACACGCTGGAACGCACAGCAACAGGGTGTGGTGGCCGTCTGTGGGGAGGAGCAGTCATTTTCTCTCGTTACGACAGCTTGACGTAAATTCCCAAACTGCCTCTGTGTCGTGTTGCGGCACAGCCAGGACTTTAAATAACTGACAGTTTGGCGCAAGCCCACATTTGTCGTCAAAATGCAATCCTTCCCCACTTCTCCGCAGCAAACAACAGGGGGAAAAATAAATGTGTGTGTGTGGGTGTGTGTGACGGGAGGGAGGGAATCAATCAGATCTGTAAAATGTCAACGAGATTATCTGCATTGGTTGTGAGTGGATGAAATGGCTCTTAATGATGGAGTGGAGGGCTGCGTTGTGGGCCTCGGGCGGCTTTGGCGAGTGTGTTTACAGTCAGCAAGGAGGGAGCACTGAGTGTGGAGGTGGGGAACTGAGGCGAGTGTGGAAGTGGGGA
>NC_137927.1:32046268-32051268 GCF_963457725.1 Sprattus sprattus
ATATGTGTGTGTGTGTGTGTGTGTGTGTGTGTGTGTACTGGACATCTTCATGACACTGCCACCTTGGGTTTTTCTTTGTGTGTGTGTGTGTGTGTGTGTGTGTGTGTGTGTGTGTGTGTGTGTGTGTGTGTGTGTACTGGACATCTTCATGACACTGCCACCTTGGGTTTTTCTTTGTGTGTGTGTGTGTGTGTAGTGGATATCTGCATGACACTGCCATTAACCATAGCCTTGGTCACTGGTATGTTCTCGATATGTGTGTGTGTGTGTGTGTGTGTGTGTGTGTGTGTGTGTGTGTGTGTGTGTGTGTACTGGACATCTGCATGACACTGCCACCTTGGGTCTTTCTGTGCGTGTGTGTCTGTGTGTCTGTGTGTGTGCGTGTGTGTGTCTGTGTGTCTGTGTGTGTGTGTGTGTACTGGATATTTGCATGACACTGCCACCTTGGGTGTGTGTGTCTGTGTGTGTGTGTGTGTGTGTGTGTGTGTGTGTCTGTGTGTGTGTGTGTACTGGATATTTGCATGACACTGCCACCTTGGGTCCTTCTGTGTGTGTGTGTGTGTGTGTGTGTGTGTGTGTGTGTGTGTGTGTTTGTGTGTGTGTGTGTGTACTGGATATTTGCATGACACTGCCACCTTGGGTCCTTCTGTGTGTGTGTGTGTGTGTGTGTGTGTGTGTGTTTGTGTGTGTGTGTGTGTGTGTGTGTGTGTGTGTGTGTGTATGTGTGTGTGTGTGTGTGTGTGTGTGTGTGTGTGTCCTGGATATCTGCATGACACTTGGTCTTTCAACAGTTTCCAGGTCGATGTCCGGTGCAGTGGTCACACTGCTCAAACACTGGGTCACATCAACATACAGTACAATGCATGGAAGCTGGAAGCTGGATGATGAAGGCGCCTCTGTGTGTGTGTGTGTGTGTGTGTGTGTGTGTGTGTGTGTTGAAAATGCATTAATTATCCAGACAGATACAAATAATGGAGTTATAATGTCTGAACGTTTGCGTTATTATTTATATTCGGATGTACAGTATTTGCACATTTTCGTGTGTGTGTGTGTGTGTGTGTGTGTGTGTGTGTGTGCAGAGAAAGAGAAAGAGAGGTGGGGGGGGTCAATTTGAGCATTGTACATTCAAGTACGAAGTGAACCCTAACTGCATTGCCTTTTTTCTCTCTGCTGTTGACAGAGCCACAGGGTTAAGTGTGTTTGTGTGTGTGTGTGTGTGTGTTTGTGAGTGTGTGTGTCTGTGTGTGTGTGTGTGTGTGTGTGTGTGTGTGTGTGTGTGTGTGTGTGTGCGTGCGTGTGTGTGTGTGTGTGTGTGCGTGTGTGTGTGTGTGTGTGAGTGTGTGTGTGTGTGTGTGTGTGTGTGTGTGTGTGTGTGTGTGTGTGAGAGCCACAGGGTTAAGCACTAAACATGGCGATAGTAGTCAAAGGAGGCAATACAGAGAGCAAAACAACAGCTTTACTTTTCTCCACTGAAAGGAAATCTATAATCTCCCAAGGATCCAGTAATACAAGCATAAGACAAGGTGTGTGTGTGTGTGTGTGTCTGTGGATGTGTGTGTCAAGGTCTATTGCCTGGTACAGGTTTGTCCATATTTTAGATTTCAGCTCTAAAGCAAGCCCATTTCTCAGGGAGAATAATACTCCTGCAATATTGTGACCCATCGATTTAACTGGACTATTGCTTCTTTCAACCACAGGTTCCTTAATGAGTTCCATACAGCTGGATAAGAGGCATGATTAATGCATAAATGAGCAGTGGCCGAAGACAAGTCCAAGCAGTTTATAATTCATTCATCAAAATAAATGTTTCATATCAGCCTTCAGAAGGGTCAGAATGATGTGCCTTATATTACTCCATTCATTCCTTATTAACAACTCTTTGGAGAACCAGCCGCGTTAAAATGGATCATTAAAAATCATTCAACTTTTATCAGCGGCCAATTGGCTCTCCTGATAAAAAAAAAAGAAAAGAAGAAAAAAAAAAGTAATGGGTCATGAAGTGCGGCAGTCTCCTTGAGCACTTGACCTTTGTTGTTGGTCGTGCTATCTTGTTCATCTTCCATAAAGGTCAGAGCCGTTGTCCCGATAGGGAAGAAAACAGCACAACGTCCTTCATGGCAGAGTGCATTTTCACGTAGCACTGGTTTTGAATCCCCCTCCGTGCGGATTTACGTAACCGTCCTCCAAGACGACCTCAGCATGTCAGTGTGAGTGTGTGTGTGTGTGTGTGTGTCAGCATGTCAGCTGTCTCTCCAGGGAGCTGCTCTCAAGAACTTTAGGGTCCGGCAGATCGGCGAGTCATGGAGAATACGTATCGCACGCGCATGCAAATTGTGTCGCATCGATTCTGATAAGGCCCGTTCTTGCTTTCTTCTGGACCTGAACTGATGCTTCGAAAAGCTTTTAGTGTAGTTCTCGACCGGCGTATCAGTTTCGCAGCATTTGATATACAGTGCGGCGTATGGGAGCCCGCCCGACACATGAGAGATCATTCACATCACCTTGTCCAGGACAAAACAGGGAGGACAGAAATGTGGCTGGCAGAGGGAGCAGTATTACTGTCAGTCTGCGAGCCCTGGCTAGTGTTTCGGCTGCGAGCCCCTGGCTAGTGTTTCGACTGCGAGATGGGGGGAGGACAGTGATGTACTGTAATATCTCACAGTCCACTTCCCCGCTCCTGTTATTATAGTATCATTTCTCCAAGCTGCGTTTCGCCCCGTGAGGCCAGGTCATGGAGTAGGACCCGCCAACCCCCACCACTCAATCAACACCCAAACCCCCCCCTCCACACACACACACACACACACACACACACACACACACACACACACACACACACACACACATATCCACCCGCATGAACCGACCTACACACACACACACACACACACACCCAATGACATCCACACACACACACACACACACATATCCACCAGCTCGCACCCACCCAGACACACTCACACACACCCAATCACATCCACACACACACACACACACCGTCTCGGAGTCCAGTCGGGGCCATGGGTGGCTCAGTGTCAGGGCTGCAGTGGGATCAGGGGTGCACGCTTGAAGACGGAGGATAATTGGGCAGAACACAGAGCAGTGTGGAGACGCACACACACACACACAGAGCCGTGTGGAGACGCTGGGCCGCCCAGGGGCCTCGGGGCCCGGGTCTAATCCAGCCCCCGCAGGGGAAAGGGATTAGTCAGGGGGATGACTATCTTCCTCAACACCCCCTCCCCCCAAACCCCCCAACACCTACACCCAAACCCCCCAACACCTACCCCCCCCCCCCCCCCAAAGCCTCCACATCCACCTCCACGGGCCAGGGAGGGGGGGGGGGGGGCGGTGTGGATTCAGCTGGAGCTATTCCTGATCAGTCCTTTCCTTCACAAACACTCTCTGTGTGCTCGCTCTTCCCTGTAACACACACACACATTTACACACACTAATGCATACACTCAAACACACACATTCACACACACACATTCACACACATTCTCACACACACACACACGGATACACACACACACACACACACATTCTCACACACACAGATACACACACACACACACACACACACACACACACACACACACACACACACACACATTCACACATTCACACACACATACACTAACATACACATACACATGCAGATACACACACGCATACACACACACACACACACACACACATTCACACAGACACAGATACACACACACACACACACACACACACACACACACACACACACACACACACACAAACACATACCTGGACAGGCCCCTTGTCTATCAGGTCTTTGTCGTGCTGTCCGGGTCTCCTCTGACCACCTTTTGTCTGAGGGAGGGCTTCTTGACAGGCCTGAGCCTCATCCCGAGTCGGAAGGGAGCTATCACATGCCAGCTACGCTCTTCTGTTGAGGGAGATGATAGGAGCTCACCTGATATGCCTTCTTCTCCTTGTCTCTTTCTGTGTGCCTCACTCTCTTTCTCTTGTCTTTTCTCTTGTTCGCTCTGTTTATCTCTCTTTCTCTCCCTGTCTCTGTGTGTCCTGATGTCTGTATCTTGGTCTCGCTCTTTACCTCACAATTTCCCTGCTTTCTTCCCTGCCTGTCTGAAGATGAAAGCTGTCTTTGTTTAGAGGATGCTCAGTTGCTACAGAAGGTCAGAGGTCTCTAAGAGTAATTACTGCAAGCAACAAGTTGTAAATTGAGGCTTCTGCGGCGGCTAGTTTTAATTATCTCCAAGCGTGCGTTTGGCAGGGGGGATAGAGAATAGTTCAAAGCCAATTAAGCCTGAGGGTAATAGAAGGATTGGAACAACACATCCATTATTTGTCGAGGTTCCTTTTTCGGACATTTTGTTTGCGGAAATCCCTGCTATGCTTGTAAAACTCATTCAATTAGTGTCTCGGGCTGCATTGAAGGGGAGTCTGTCACATTTAAATGAGATTTTTTTTGGGGGGGGGGTTTGTTGTTGTTGTTGTTTTTGACTGCAAAATCTAAAATTGGCTGTCAGGGAAACAGAAGATGCTAATCTGTCTCATGATGAAAATTAGCGCGTACGGGATTCTGTGGTTGCGTCGCCTGCAGTGACGCCAGGGAGAGAGAGGCAGAGAGTGAGAGGAATGATGGATGCATAATGATTGGTGAACACAACGCTTCAGCTAGGTCCCTTGCCATTCGCCTGTTGAAGTGGACCCAGTGTTTACTGTGAAGGAGCCTGGGCCTGCAGGAGAATGAGGAATATTTATAAGTGCATATTTAGCATCTGTATGAAGTCAACAGGCACGGGGGGGGAGGTGATGAATGCATGTATGGCCTGGTCCCCACTAATTCACCTCCCTCTGTGTTCTCTGCCTCGCACAGCGCCCAGCGCACAGGACAGGCCTGGAATCTTAAGCATCCTGCTAAGACACGAGCCTCTGTGACTGACGGCTGTCTGCTCCATCTGCCTTTCTTGCTCTCTCTCTCCCTCTCTCTCTCTCTCTCT
>NC_137927.1:32053768-32071268 GCF_963457725.1 Sprattus sprattus
TTAAAATGTGAAAATGTTGTAATTTAATGTTATTTTACGGTATTTTTTCTGGCGCCCCAGCTGCCAGAAAATTACCGTTTATTATAATTTTTAGTGTATAGTCACTTACCTGATCTTTCAGCCTTTGAGAATATGCCTCTCTCTATCACTTGTTCACACACTAAATCCATTTATTGGTCTCATAATTACAGAAATGTGCTGTTAAATTAAATTACCCATGAAGATGGTAGATTAACATTGTTATACGGGTAATAATGCTTACATTTACAGAAATGTGCTGTTATTAGTTGGTTTTAATGGCATTATTTGTTTAAAAATCCTGTATATAATTTTTTATGAGATGTAATATAATAGTATACAACAATAATTTGATTAATCTTTAAAAACTAGTTAAAAAAAATGAATATTTAAAGCACTTTCAACTTAAAAAAACTATACTCACCTAATAACACAATAATTATTTTAATTTTAAATGGTTTAAACCAGTTTTTGGCCAGTCGGAAAAGGGGCTTAAATGAATTGTGTTTGAACAAGACTAAGCTGAGAACAACTACAATTTCCCATTCTCTGTATTTTTATTCTGTATATATATAAAAAAAAACTAACAGGTAACCATACAGCAACTGGTTCTGAAACAAACAAAAACAAATTCAACTGAATTGGAAATGAAAGAAAAAAAGTAAAAAAAAAAAACTAAACAAAAATCCACAGACTCTTGATATCTTCTAATATAATTTCCAACTCGACTGCAAATGTAAATGGTTTTTTTTTCAATAAGGCCCAATACATCAGCCCTTCATCTCCAAGTGGCATAGCAATCTTGTCACTTCTTGCGACGATCAGCTACTGCTGGGCAGCTCCGCTTGGGTGTCCAATGCACACAATGCTAGGCTGGTGGCCTCTCGATGAATCAGGATTCTCAAGCAATGATGAAATGCTCGTTCTAGGCTGTAACACAAAACGTTTGAATTACTACATTATTAAACCAGCATGGGGAGGAGACCACAACACAACATCAGGAGGTTCAGTGATGCAACCAATAAGTCATAAGACACAAACATACTTGCACAAAGTCCATGAGGTAGGAAATGGCTGATTTAACACTGCAGCGACTCCATCCAGCCCCTCGTCCTGATGGCATTGGTGGAAGAAGGTGTATGAGCATCTGAAGTGCTTTGAAGCAAAGCATGTCTACATGAAAATATTAGAATCCAAATTAGATATCTACCATTACACAAGGTTAAAGTGCATATGACACCTAAAAAAAAAAGGTAAACGGCATATAATTATCAAGACTATACATAAAACATAGTACTTTGAAGTCATGTGTAAACCCGATGATTGAAAAATTAGGTTTGTACACGATTTCAAAGTGTGGTTTTCGCGACGCTCTTCGGCAAGCAGTGCCGGCTTACCTGAAACCTGAAGTCTGTGGCAGAAAATTGCTCAAAATTGCTGAATTCTTCACCCTCCATCGATAGCTGTGTGGTGTGGGAACGAATGAAGTCTACCACCACTGACATCACAGGGTCACCTGGCAGTAGACCTCATTCGTTCCCACGCCACACAACTAGCGATGGAGGTTGAAGAATTCAGCAATTTTGAGCAATTTTCTGCAACAGACTCAAGCAGAGATGAGATTGAGGAAGACTTCGATCCGGATCAGTTTGTAAAGGTGATTGTGAGCATTGAGCCGTATCTGGAAGACGAGCCAGCAGAAGAGCCGAGTTCTGACAGTGATGACATAGAAGTTAGCTAGCCTCGCTGCTAATAAGTATAACGCCCCCCTCATTGAGGCAGATGTACCGTTTGCCTCCAGTCTCTTACAGTACCTTGCGTAAGTATTCACCCCCTTGGATGTTTTACCCTTTTATGGCTTTTATAAATCAGTCATGGTCAATATAAGTTTGCTTTTTGGACAAAAAAAATCACAAAATAGCTCTCTTTAATGTCAAAGTGAAAATATATTTCTACACAGTTATGTAAATTAAATACAAATATGTAATGAAAATAAGTGCTTGCATAAGTATTCACCCCCTTTATCACCCCCTTTATATAGACTGACCTAATTCAACAGAGGTCCAGCCAATTGGTGCTAGAAGTCTCACAATTAGTGATATGGGGGTCAGTGTGCAGTGAATGTGTCTCAAGTGATTGTAGTATAACGACACCTGTGTCTGGAAGGTCCATTCACTGGTCAGTATTCAGTAATCAGTATTACTGGCTACTGTTACAACATGAAAGTTATAAGTGCATTTCCCCCCTATCTTTCTGAATGCGAACCAACATACCATCACTGTTGTTCCTGGTGGTTGAAGGATTTTCCAGATCCTCAGACAACTCCAACGCAGCAACCTTCATTAGCTTAGGGATGATGTTCATCTGCCATTTGCGAAGGAAAAGATCAGCTTTCCCCTCAAACTGGCTATCGAAGTCAAACTAAGATGTACAAAGATAAATATTCCATCCAATTTATTCATTTGAATTTACAGGCTATATTTACTGAGATATTGGGGGGGGGGGGGGGGGGGGGGGGGGGGGGTAAGTGTTCCTTCATGGGTTGAAGGTAGAGAGTGGACATGAGGCATCAGTCAATAATACCAAAAATACAATGGCCCTTATTTCTGAAACAATAAACATTTGGTACATCAGTAAAATGTGGGGTGGGAAGGTAACACTTACATATCCCTCATTGTGTTCCTGGATTTTGACACTCAATTTAGGAAACGTGGTGACAACATTCTTGTCAAGACGCACCTTGTCATCACTGGATGGGTAACTGAAAATAACAGACAGCATCAACCAAACCATTTCTAAACACACATTGAAGAGTTCAGAAGTCCACCTGACCTTTTTTGTGGTAAATTGGAAAAAACACAGCTGGCATGATTATCGTATAGTAGGCACTGAGAATATTTCCCTTTATATCATACCTAAATTTTTAAGTTTTTGCACCTGAACTCTTCAATTAGAAACATGTATTGCCATCAGTTATACTCACACTTCACATGTATTGACTAAAATATTAATTTTAAGTATGAGATATATAAGAACAACTTCCACTCCACTGTCAATACTTTTGAATCTCACACTTTGACAGTGTCGTCAACTTACAATCCTCATCTCTCCTCAAGATTGCTGACAGCAACCCTCACAAGTAGCACCCTGTTTTTTGTGCATATGGTACCAGATTTCTCATATTCTGTGAGTATGTTTGGAGCTTTTGATTGAATTAGTACTTTGAGTACTCCAATCCACTGTCGTCCAGCCTGTCATGGGAAGGTAGAAAATGTGTCTGTCTTGGCAGGGGAGGAGGCTGGAGAAAAACACAAACCAATACAAAAATGTATGAGCCATTGGTGCAGTTTAAAATCCCTAAACAAACATTTAAAACACATATTTTCAACAGGACTGCACAATTACTTAAAAAATTAGCAACAACTATTCAACCAAAGTTTTCTTATCTTACAGACTTACCGGACATATCAGTTGAATTTCTGCATCCGCTAGCTCAGAACCCGACCAGAAAAAAACAACTGAAATGTATCAAGTTCGTTGATGTCTGTGTTACGATCTGTATCAATAAACTCATTGAAGTCGGCATTATACATGAGAAATCAATCTATATATACACTTCAGAAGGTAGGCCATCTTGAGATTTTCATTCATCAAGTAATTCCTTCGCAGGTGGTAAACTATCTTGCAGATCTCTCTGCCATCTAGGTAGATAGATGCCAGTATTTTTTTTAAAGCTAGCCTCCATTTGCTGATAAAGAGAAGAAAAACAAGGTTTTAGTCATTATTCACTACAGTAAAAAAAACAAAAAAAAAAAACAGACAGCCACTTCTACCATTGCCATTGTTTTGCTAGCTTATCAAACCATGTAGCAAAATTAGATTGATAGATAGTGCCGTATTTGAGTAATTAAATCTTACCGAACTGTGTTTTATTTGAACCGTTCAAGGCCGGTTACTCTGTTGTAGAATTGAACAGAAAAAGAAAATGTAACAGGTCAGGAACAGACAATACAATGACCAATACTCAAGCTATGCATTCAAGTTCACAGGAGATTGCTCCTGATTCCATTGTGCCTTGTTTGTGGGGGGGAACTCGAACAAACTAAACTTAAAAGGCATTTCACAACCAAACAACACAATAACATGTAATGCTGGTGTGCCGTGAGACTTTTTTCCCCATAGAATACATAGATTGTGCTTCGAGAGAAAAGGGTTTGGGGAAAACTGATTTACACCACTGGCGTTGCCCCTGCTCTATGGTTATAATATAAAATGGAGCAAACTAGCCAACACGATATGCTAAATAGCTAGCCTTAAAGCTATGGCAAAAGAGTATCTATGATATGTGCTTAAAAGAGCCTTCGTCATTAGAAAACGCAATATGTTACTAGCCAGGTTTTTACTTTCTCTCACTCTGCATGTTTTCAATAGCAAATACAAAATGCCAACCAATTTTACAGATTAAATTATCCAGGTTGGCTAGCTAGCTAACTTGAACTGTACATGTTACCTTAGCTAGCTACTATGGCTTACATTACCTAACGACTACAAACTGAAGGTTGTTAGTGCAAGCTAGCTAGTCAAAGTTAGCCAGAGCCTCATATGGTGTTGGCTACACTCACATTACGGCCCCCATTCAGCACACCAACATGACAGCACGACAACCTATACACAATGAGCCTTTCATCGTCAAATACAATGCCAGGGTATTAAGCTTTTTATTTTTGAGAACTCAATTAAAGTACAAAGACATTTACCTTTAGTCTTCTGCTGTCGTGTGTCTTGTCAGTGTTGAAACTCCGTGGTAACCAGTGCAAGAATGTTCTATTTGGGCGCGCGCAGACCCTACATCGGCCTCAATGCGGGAGGCGTATGAGAGCATAGACATAACACATGTATATGTCTATGTATGAGAGCATAATCTGTATGCTAACGGTATACTTTTAGCAGAGAGGCTAGCTAGCTTAAGCTACTATGGTTCTTAATGGGGTTTTGGTCTACGCGAAATCAGCAACCTAAAATAATATTTGAGAGCCTTAGTTAAAACCACCAATACTGTGCACCATCCGTGTTGCACATAAACAACTAACCGAGTCAATGTAGACGTATAAAAAGTCGTGTAGATAGCTTAATTCACATCAAATATTTCCCACTAACAGGCTACACGCCGCCATCTTTGTTCAGTTTCGATATTTTTGAGTGACTCACTCTCAACCAATCAGAATGCTTGATTTCATCTACCCGTGTTACAACAGTAAATATACGTATTTCTAATGGGTTTTTTCTGTGTAAAACAACAGAAATATTCTGTGTTTTTACATTTACAGTGATTTCATGTTATTTTACATTTGTCATGTAATATCACAGTTTCTTTTTGTAAAATGAATGGTATTTTAAAAATACAGAAAAAAACTGTAAAAAAAAACAGTAAAATTCTGTTTTATTACATTTTTTTTTTACAGTGTAGTTCACTCACTCAGTCACTCAGTCACTCACTCTTTCACTCACTCTCTCTCTCACTCACTCACTCACTGACTTACTCATTCACTCACTCACTTACAATAAACATCCAGTCACGTCACAAGACCTGAAATATGTGGTGGAGCACAAGTGCATTTGAACATTGAGTTTTTGGGTGGCATCGGTTGTGTCACAACGGCAGAAATAGAGAATATGAATGACATGTAGGCACAGTTTCGTCTTTACTTACAACGCAGGGTCCAATCAGAAAAGGTTCAGTCGATCAGCGCAGTGAAGGTGAGGGCCAGGTGAGGGTCAGGTGAGGGTCAGGTGAGGGCCTGGTGAGGGCCTGGTGAGGGTCAGGTGAGGGCCAGGTGAGGGTCAGGTGAGGGTCAGGTGAGGGCCAGGTCAGGGCCAGGTGAGGGCCAGATCTCTTTCATTGGCAGTTGCTTTCCGACACCCTGCTTCGTCTTTCCTTACAACGCAGGATCCAATCAGAAAATGTTCAGTCGATCAGCGCAGTGAATCCAAACACGAACAACGAGACACCAGGAACTGAAGCAACACGAGGGCTTACACACACAGGGAAACTAAACATGGCGAACAGATGACTGGTTGAACCACACAAGGGACAGGCCAATAAACAACATAACATGAAACAGGTGGGAACCAAGAATGACAAAACCAGGAAGTAAGTACCAAAAGCGGCACAAACAGCGACACAAGGAGCAGGCATTCTAAATAAATAAATGTCCATGATCACAGTGCAAACCGTTCCAGCGTGACTTTCCTCAGTTGGCTCTCCTCATCCCCGGCGGGAATCATCAGAATGTGGCCGGGAGTCCAGAGTCATCCTGCCCTCCTTGTAATGAAGCAGGGCTTTGGGTCCCAGTCCCAAGCCTTAAATCATGCCTTACCTCACCGCTCTATTCTTAGCCAGACTAGCTCATTTACTGGTGCAGGAAACCACCAGTGCCTTGGAAGCGAGGACGACAGGGATTTTCCGCAACCTCCTCTCGTCAGCGATAACTCTGCATATGGATCTGGGCTTTTTGTTGTGTGTGTGTGTGTGTGTGTATGTGTGTGTGTGTGTGTGTGTGTGTGTGTGTGTGTGTGTGTGTGATAACTCTGCATATGGAGCTGGGCTTTTTGTTTGGGTTTCAGGCAGTTCAAGTCAAGCTCTCCCCGGAGGTTGAATGCCTCGGTTATTGAAGGCAGGCACGGCGCTCTCACCCAGACTGTGTCTGGCCGGGCGAGGAGAGGTCACGACTGCCATGGCGGAAACATTTGAGTGATGCTTCTTGAAAGCTAAGTTGATACAACTAGGGAAGAGACAAAGCTGAAGTGCGAGACAAAGAAGGAGAGGAGAGAAGGATAGAGAAAGAGAGAGAAAGAGGTAGAGAAAGAGGGAGAGAGAGAGAGAGGAATGAGGAACAGGCAATGTCTCAATGTGTTAGGATTGTTCACAGTTCAGTGTCTTTGTGTGTTCATGCATATGTGTGTGGTGTGTGTGCATGTTCTCTGTACATGTGTGTATGCATATGTGGTGTGTATGTATGTGTGTGTGTGTGTGTCTGTGTGTGTGTTTTAGTGTGTGTGTATGAATACGTGGTGTGTATGTATTTGTGAGTGGGTGTGTGTGTGTATGCATATGTGGTGTGTATATATATGTGTGTGTGTGTGTGTGTGTGTGTGTGTGTGTGTGTGTGTGTGTGTGTGTATGTATGTTTGTGTGTGTGTGTGTGTGTGTGTGTGTGTTTGTGTGTGTTTGTGTGTGTGTGTGTGTGTGTGTCCATCAGGACCTGGGCAAGTTTTTCTATCCACGTGTGTCCTTGTGAGTAACCCAAACCCAAGTAAGCCAAACCTCAGTGTGTGTGTGTGTGTGTGTGTGTGTGTATGTGTGTGTGTATGTATGTTTGTGTGTGTAAGCCAAACCTCAGTGTGTGTGTGTGTGTGTGTGTGTATGTGTGTGTGTATGTATGTTTGTGTGTGTGTATGTATGTTTGTGTGTGTGTGTGTGTGTGTGTGTGTGTGTGTAAGCCAAACCTCAGTGTATCTTTTCTTCTTTCTTGTTTCCGTCCGGCCTGCGGAGGAGGTCAGGGGTCAGGGGTCAGAGTTCACGCCCTCTTCCATGCCAGGGCGCGTTCACGTGTCAGCACAGCAGCGGTGGCGTCTCGGCCTCGGCCACGCCATCACAGGGTCACCCCCCCCCCCCCCCCCTCGCCCCACTCCCCCCATTGCCAGGCGCGCTCAGAGCCCACAAGTTAACAAAGCTGTCTGCTCACATTCACTCATCTTCTTTTTTTATCTGTCTCTCTTTCTCTCCCTGTTCCTCTCTCTTTCTTTCTCTCCCTGTTCCTCTCTTTCTTTCTCTCCCTGTTCCTCTCTGTCTCTCTTTTTCTCACTTCCGCTCTCTTGCTGTCTGCTGTCTATCACTCAGTTTCTCTCTTTTTTTCTCACTCTCTTTTCCACTTTGCTCACCTCTCTTTCTCTCCAGATGTAGCAGGGTGTCAGAAAGCAAATGAAATAGATCCGGCCCTCACCTGGCCCTCACCCGGCCCACATCTGGCATCTGTTCAGAGCCTCTCGCCGAGGTTGATTAGGTTGCCAATCATGTAGAAAAAGAGGGATGGGGTGAATGGCGGTGAAAATGATGGTCTGCTCCTGCCAGCCGGTAATGTAATATTCATTACGTGATTCGGAGAGATGCATATTAACCTCCAGTTCCAGCTATTCTTAATGGTCTGAATTGTATAAACAAACACTCGGTAAAACTGAATTTCGGACTTGTAGATAAGTGTGTGAACTAGAATGCGTTTCGTGAACGAACTGCGAGAGTGTGCTTGCTCTGTGACAGAGAGAACAAGTGCCTATGAATTAACATGTATTTACATCTACTCAATCAGTGTAGTGGGGCCTTCTTCCAATATATTTTAGCAAGCAACCAAGCTCAACCATTATATTTTGGCTCCACTGACGTATATGAGGGTATCTCAGAGTTTCGTTATACTGACTTACTGAGCTAAGTGAATTGTTGAAATTGCTATCTTGGTAAAAGGAAACATCTCTGCAACAATATTAGAATGAATGCGGTTACATAGCCAGCTTTACTTAAAGTTTATTGTAAGATAGGCCTATATGTTAGACTTAATGCAGTTAGAGTTAGTCTGTAGGTGTAGTATCAAACGTAAGCAACACTTTTACTGTATAGATAGAGAGCACGTGTATCACATTGGTTTATAGTCTGTCAAATTAGTTCTAGTTATTGGTGTTCGTTGCCATACAAAGTTAGTCTTCTCTTATAAGCCTAGGTAGTACATCTGATTAGAGCTAGCAACCATGAATTGCAGATTAAGGGGTCCCCTATCTCAGTGTTCATTTTGGCAGCTATTTTTAGATTCAGTCTTAAGACAAAAATGCATATTAGTTTTAGTCACATTTAGTCATAGTTATCCTTCTTAGTTTCAGTCTAGTTTTCGAAAACTCATTACAATTTAGTCTAGTTTTAGGCACATTTAAAATTCCATATTATAGCCACATTAAACTCATTCCCTTCCCTTCTCAGGCCCAGGGACCTCCTGTGTTGTGTCAACTGCATAGTAGTGTAGCTTGCAGTACTTACATTGTGGATGCAATTAGTCTCCAAGATACAGATCTCATGCCTACAGCTGAATTCGAATTTGTTTGTAATAAATAATCGAATGTGATGATGAAGTACGGTACGCAGCGTCTTAACTGAAGCTCAACTCAACTATTACAGTAGCTAGCTTGCCGCTAACTGAAAACACATCGGAACACAGTGGCTAGCTAGGTAGCTAGCTGCTAATAAGTAACATATATAAGTAACACATCAGCAGTAATGAATCAAGTGTACTGATATTAAATGTACTACTAAATGTACTACTAACATGCCATTCTTAAATTAAAGCCAGTGACATGATGGTTAACGATAAACGAGTTAACGATGGATACCGACAATTAGCATACCTAGCTAGGTAGCATTACCATTGGATTTCAATGGCAGTTATGCTAGCTCTGGCTATCCAGTCAAAGGAGCCTTGTTTCTGGACACGTATCACTTGACGAGCGAGGGCAATACAGTCATCTGGAAAGTTTAAAATGATACTAAACGAAGGGAAATCTACTGTATGGAGAATTTTCTGCTCAGTAGACAATGCAGATTCTAATTAGGCTGGTGGATATGTCCAATGTAAGAAGTGTGAAGTTTTAATGAAATATGATTGATGCAACTGTCGTTCTCCATAACAACTTGGATTAACCTGGATGGCTGGATGAAGTTTCAGACCGAACGTCAAAGATCTTCAATGGTAAGACTTGTCGGTTGTGCCTCTGTTGGTGTCTCGTAAAACGTGAATTTTATTAAAGCATAGCGTGTGTATTGTGTAGCTATTTCATTCCGAGATTGCAGGGGAGTGAAATGCTCCGCTCTGCTGCTGGTATACAGACAGCCGGAAAGGTTAACAAACGGAATGAAATAGCTACACATTACACACGCTATGCCTTAATAAAACCCACGTTACTCACATACTGGTTAACACTGTTAGAGCGGGTGTATAAACTGTACCTGAAACTGTTGCCACTACATTCGTTTTAATATTTTGCACTCTCTATCTAACCACTTCTGGCATTTAAGAGAGCTTCTCCTATGTCAACTGATCTAATGTCAGTTGGCTAGAGTGCGTGACGTCACAATGGCTCAACCTTCCCCATGTTAGTCAATGAGAGAAAAAGGGGATGAAAAAGAGGGATAAAAAAGGAGTGGCAAAGAGTATCACCACGAAAAGTCATAGCAACCTGCACCGGATCGGGCCGGACATTTTGGTGTTTGAATGGCGTCTCTAGCTCAAACGGGCGAGGAGGAGTTAGCTGCAAGAAAAACGGGGAGAATAAATAAATAAATAAAGAAAACTTGACGATAACAATACTGTGCTTCCCTTCGGGCAAGCACACTAACTAGAATGCGTTTCGTGAACGAACTGCGAGAGTGTGCTTGCTCTGTGACAGAGAGAACAAGTGCCTATGAATTAACATGTATTTACATCTACTCAATCAGTGTAGTGGGGCCTTCTTCCAATATATTTTAGCAAGCAACCAAGCTCAACCATTATATTTTGGCTCCACTGACGTTTAGACATATGAGGGTATCTCAGAGTTTCGTTATACTGACTTACTGAGCTAAGTGAATTGTTGAAATTGCTATCTTGGTAAAAGGAAACATCTCTGCAACAATATTAGAATGAATGCGGTTACATAGCCAGCTTTACTTAAAGTTTATTGTAAGATAGGCCTATATGTTAGACTTAATGCAGTTAGAGTTAGTCTGTAGGTGTAGTATCAAACGTAAGCAACACTTTTACTGTATAGAAAGAGAGCACGTGTATCACATTGGTTTATAGTCTGTCAAATTAGTTCTAGTTATTGGTGTTCGTTGCCATACAAAGTTAGTCTTCTCTTATAAGCCTAGGTAGTACATCTGATTAGAGCTAGCAACCATGAATTGCAGATTAAGGGGTCCCCTATCTCAGTGTTCATTTTGGCAGCTATTTTTAGATTCAGTCTTAAGACAAAAATGCATATTAGTTTTAGTCACATTTAGTCATAGTTATCCTTCTTAGTTTCAGTCTAGTTTTCGAAAACTCATTACAATTTAGTCTAGTTTTAGGCACATTTAAAATTCCATATTATAGCCACATTAAACTCATTCCCTTCCCTTCTCAGGCCCAGGGACCTCCTGTGTTGTGTCAACTGCATAGTAGTCTAGCTTGCAGTACTTACATTGTGGATGCAATTAGTCTCCAAGATACAGGTCTCATGCCTACAGCTGAATTCGAATTTGTTTGTAATAAATAATCGAATGTGATGATGAAGTACGGTACGCAGCGTCTTAACTGAAGCTCAACTCAACTTTTACAGCAGCTAGCTTGCCACTAACGCTAACTGAAAACACATCGGAACACAGTGGCTAGCTAGGTAGCTAGCTGCTAATAAGTAACATATATAAGTAACACATCAGCAGTAATGAATCAAGTGTACTGATATTAAATGTACTACTAAATGTACTACTAACATGCCATTCTTAAATTAAAGCCAGTGACATGATGGTTAACGATTAGCGAGTTAACGATGGATACCGACAATTAGCATACCTAGCTAGGTAGCATTACCATTGGATTTCAATGGCAGTTATGCTAGCTCTGGCTATCCAGTCAAAGGAGCCTTGTTTCTGGACACGTATCACTTGACGAGCGAGGGCAATACAGTCATCTGGAAAGTTTAAAATGATACTAAACGAAGGGAAATCTACTGTATGGAGAATTGTCTGCTCAATAGACAATGCAGATTCTAATTAGGCTGGTGGATATGTCCAATGTAAGAAGTGTGAAGTTTTAATGAAATATGATTGATGCAACTGTCGTTCTCCATAACAACTTGGATTAACCTGGATGGCTGGATGAAGTTTCAGACCGAACGTCAAAGATCTTCAATGGTAAGACTTGTCGGTTGTGCCTCTGTTGGTGTCTCGTAAAACGTGAATTTTATTAAAGCATAGCGTGTGTATTGTGTAGCTATTTCATTCCGAGATTGCAGGGGAGTGAAATGCTCCGCTCTGCTGCTGGTATACAGACAGCCGGAAAGGTTAACAAACGGAATGAAATAGCTACACATTACACACGCTATGCCTTAATAAAACCCACGTTACTCACATACTGGTTAACACTGTTAGAGCGGGTGTATAAACTGTACCTGAAACTGTTGCCACTACATTCGTTTTAATATTTTGCACTCTCTATCTAACCACTTCTGGCATTTAAGAGAGCTTCTCCTATGTCAACTGATCTAATGTCAGTTGGCTAGAGTGCGTGACGTCACAATGGCTCAACCTTCCCCATGTTAGTCAATGAGAGAAAAAGGGGATGAAAAAGAGGGATAAAAAAGGAGTGGCAAAGAGTATCGCCACGAAAAGTCATAGCAACCTGCACCGGATCGGGCCGGACATTTTGGTGTTTGAATGGCGTCTCTAGCTCAAACGGGCGAGGAGGAGTTAGCTGCAAGAAAAACGGGGAGAATAAATAAATAAATAAATAAAGAAAACTTGACGATAACAATACTGTGCTTCCCTTCGGGCAAGCACACTAACTAGAATGCGTTTCGTGAACGAACTGCGAGAGTGTGCTTGCTCTGTGACAGAGAGAACAAGTGCCTATGAATTAACATGTATTTACATCTACTCAATCAGTGTAGTGGGGCCTTCTTCCAATATATTTTAGCAAGCAACCAAGCTCAACCATTATATTTTGGCTCCACTGACGTTTAGACATATGAGGGTATCTCAGAGTTTCGTTATACTGACTTACTGAGCTAAGTGAATTGTTGAAATTGCTATCTTGGTAAAAGGAAACATCTCTGCAACAATATTAGAATGAATGCGGTTACATAGCCAGCTTTACTTAAAGTTTATTGTAAGATAGGCCTATATGTTAGACTTAATGCAGTTAGAGTTAGTCTGTAGGTGTAGTATCAAACGTAAGCAACACTTTTACTGTATAGATAGAGAGCACGTGTATCACATTGGTTTATAGTCTGTCAAATTAGTTCTAGTTATTGGTGTTCGTTGCCATACAAAGTTAGTCTTCTCTTATAAGCCTAGGTAGTACATCTGATTAGAGCTAGCAACCATGAATTGCAGATTAAGGGGTCCCCTATCTCAGTGTTCATTTTGGCAGCTATTTTTAGATTCAGTCTTAAGACAAAAATGCATATTAGTTTTAGTCACATTTAGTCATAGTTATCCTTCTTAGTTTCAGTCTAGTTTTCGAAAACTCATTACAATTTAGTCTAGTTTTAGGCACATTTAAAATTCCATATTATAGCCACATTAAACTCCTTACCTTACCTTCCCTTCTCAGGCCCAGGGACCTCCTGTGTTGTGTCAACTGCATAGTAGTCTAGCTTGCAGTACTTACATTGTGGATGCAATTAGTCTCCAAGATACAGGTCTCATGCCTACAGCTGAATTCGAATTTGTTTGTAATAAATAATCGAATGTGATGATGAAGTACGGTACGCAGCGTCTTAACTGAAGCTCAACTCAACTATTAAAGCAGCTAGCTTGCCGCTAACGCTAACTGAAAACACATCGGAACACAGTGGCTAGCTAGGTAGCTAGCTGCTAATAAGTAACATATATAAGTAACACATCAGCAGTAATGAATCAAGTGTACTGATATTAAATGTACTACTAAATGTACTACTAACATGCTATTCTTAAATTAAAGCCAGTGTCTTGATGGTTAACGATTAACGAGTTAACGATGGATACCGACAATTAGCATACCTAGCTAGGTAGCATTACCATTGGATTTCAATGGCAGTTATGCTAGCTCTGGCTATCCAGTCAAAGGAGCCTTGTTTCTGGACACGTATCACTTGACGAGCGAGGGCAATACAGTCATCTGGAAAGTTTAAAATGATACTAAACGAAGGGAAATCTACTGTATGGAGAATTTTCTGCTCAGTAGACAATGCAGATTCTAATTAGGCTGGTGGATATGTCCAATGTAAGAAGTGTGAAGTTTTAATGAAATATGATTGATGCAACTGTCGTTCTCCATAACAACTTGGATTAACCTGGATGGCTGGATGAAGTTTCAGACCGAACGTCAAAGATCTTCAATGGTAAGACTTGTCGGTTGTGCCTCTGTTGGTGTCTCGTAAAACTTGAATTTTATTAAAGCATAGCGTGTGTATTGTGTAGCTATTTCATTCCGAGATTGCAGGGGAGTGAAATGCTCCGCTCTGCTGCTGGTATACAGACAGCCGGAAAGGTTAACAAACGGAATGAAATATCTACACATTACACACGCTATGCCTTAATAAAACCCACGTTACTCACATACTGGTTAACACTGTTAGAGCGGGTGTATAAACTGTACCTGAAACTGTTGCCACTACATTCGTTTTAATATTTTGCACTCTCTATCTAACCACTTCTGGCATTTAAGAGAGCTTCTCCTATGTCAACTGATCTAATGTCAGTTGGCTAGAGTGCGTGACGTCACAATGGCTCAACCTTCCCCATGTTAGTCAATGAGAGAAAAAGGGGATGAAAAAGAGGGATAAAAAAGGAGTGGCAAAGAGTATCGCCACGAAAAGTCATAGCAACCTGGACCGGATCGGGCCGGACGTTTTGGTGTTTGAATGGCGTCTCTAGCTCAAACGGGCGAGGAGGAGTTAGCTGCAAGAAAAACGGGGAGAATAAATAAATAAACTAGAATGCGTTTCGTGAACGAACTGCGAGAGTGTGCTTGCTCTGTGACAGAGAGAACAAGTGCCTATGAATTAACATGTATTTACATCTACTCAATCAGTGTAGTGGGGCCTTCTTCCAATATATTTTAGCAAGCAACCAAGCTCAACCATTATATTTTGGCTCCACTGACGTTTAGACATATGAGGGTATCTCAGAGTTTCGTACTGACTTACTGAGCTAAGTGCATTGTTGAAATTGCTATCTTGGTAAAAGGAAACATCTCTGCAACAATATTGGAATGAATGCGGTTACATAGCCAGCTTTACTTAAAGTTTATTGTAAGATAGGCCTATATGTTAGACTTAATGCAGTTAGAGTTAGTCTGTAGGTGTAGTATCAAACGTAAGCAACACTTTTACTGTATAGATAGAGAGCACGTGTATCACATTGGTTTATAGTCTGTCAAATTAGTTCTAGTTATTGGTGTTCGTTGCCATACAAAGTTAGTCTTCTCTTATAAGCCTAGGTAGTACATCTGATTAGAGCTAGCAACCATGAATTGCAGATTAAGGGGTCCCCTATCTCAGTGTTCATTTTGGCAGCTATTTTTAGATTCAGTCTTAAGACAAAAATGCATATTAGTTTTAGTCACATTTAGTCATAGTTATCCTTCTTAGTTTCAGTCTAGTTTTCGAAAACTCATTACAATTTAGTCTAGTTTTAGGCACATTTAAAATTCCATATTATAGCCACATTAAACTCATTCCCTTCCCTTCTCAGGCCCAGGGACCTCCTGTGTTGTGTCAACTGCATAGTAGTCTAGCTTGCAGTACTTACATTGTGGATGCAATTAGTCTCCAAGATACAGATCTCATGCCTACAGCTGAATTTGAATTTGTTTGTAATAAATAATCGAATGTGATGATGAAGTACGGTACGCAGCGTCTTAACTGAAGCTCAACTCGACTATTACAGCAGCTAGCTTGCCGCTAATGCTAACTGAAAACACATCGGAACACAGTGGCTAGCTAGGTAGCTAGCTGCTAATAAGTAACATATATAAGTAACACATCAGCAGTAATGAATCAAGTGTACTGATATTAAATGTACTACTAAATGTACTACTAACATGCCATTCTTAAAGCCAGTGACATGATGGTTAACGATTAACGAGTTAACGATGGATACCGACAATTAGCATACCTAGCTAGGTAGCATTACCATTGGATTTCAATGGCAGTTATGCTAGCTCTGGCTATCCAGTCAAAGGAGCCTTGTTTCTGGACACGTATCACTTGACGAGCGAGGGCAATACAGTCATCTGGAAAGTTTAAAATGATACTAAACGAAGGGAAATCTACTGTATGGAGAATTTTCTGCTCAGTAGACAATGCAGATTCTAATTAGGCTGGTGGATATGTCCAATGTAAGAAGTGTGAAGTTTTAATGAAATATGATTGATGCAACTGTCGTTCTCCATAACAACTTGGATTAACCTGGATGGCTGGATGAAGTTTCAGACCGAACGTCAAAGATCTTCAATGGTAAGACTTGTCGGTTGTGCCTCTGTTGGTGTCTCGTAAAACGTGAATTTTATTAAAGCATAGCGTGTGTATTGTGTAGCTATTTCATTCCGAGATTGCAGGGGAGTGAAATGCTCCGCTCTGCTGCTGGTATACAGACAGCCGGAAAGGTTAACAAACGGAATGAAATAGCTACACATTACACACTTTATGCCTTAATAAAACCCACGTTACTCACATACTGGTTAACACTGTTAGAGCGGGTGTATAAACTGTACCTGAAACTGTTGCCACTACATTCGTTTTAATATTTTGCACTCTCTATCTAACCACTTCTGGCATTTAAGAGAGCTTCTCCTATGTCAACTGATCTAATGTCAGTTGGCTAGAGTGCGTGACGTCACAATGGCTCAACCTTCCCCATGTTAGTCAATGAGAGAAAAAGGGGATGAAAAAGAGGGATAAAAAAGGAGTGGCAAAGAGTATCGCCACGAAAAGTCATAGCAACCTGAACCGGATCGGGCCGGACGTTTTGGTGTTTGAATGGCGTCTCTAGCTCAAACGGGCGAGGAGGAGTTAGCTGCAAGAAAAACGGGGAGAATAAATAAATAAATAAAGAAAACTTGACGATAACAATACTGTGCTTCCCTTCGGGCAAGCACACTAATAAAGAAAACTTGACGATAACAATACTGTGCTTCCCTTCGGGCAAGCACACTAATAAAGAAAACTTGACGATAACAATACTGTGCTTCCCTTCGGGCAAGCACACTAATAAAGAAAACTTGACGATAACAATACTGTGCTTCCCTTCGGGCAAGCACACTAACTAGAATGCGTTTCGTGAACGAACTGCGAGAGTGTGCTTGCTCTGTGACAGAGAGAACAAGTGCCTATGAATTAACATGTATTTACATCTACTCAATCAGTGTAGTGGGGCCTTCTTCCAATATATTTTAGCAAGCAACCAAGCTCAACCATTATATTTTGGCTCCACTGACGTTTAGACATATGAGGGTATCTCAGAGTTTCGTTATACTGACTTACTGAGCTAAGTGAATTGTTGAAATTGCTATCTTGGTAAAAGGAAACATCTCTGCAACAATATTAGAATGAATGCGGTTACATAGCCAGCTTTACTTAAAGTTTATTGTAAGATAGGCCTATATGTTAGACTTAATGCAGTTAGAGTTAGTCTGTAGGTGTAGTATCAAACGTAAGCAACACT
>NC_137927.1:32081268-32096268 GCF_963457725.1 Sprattus sprattus
AGAGTGTTTCATTTGACCTGCAGATGTGGCATGAACTGCAAGCAGACACTCGCGCACGCGCACACACACACACACAACACCCACACACACACACACACACACACACACACACACAGAGAGAGTGTTTCATTTGACCTGCACATGTGGCAGGAACTCCAGGCAGACTCCACACACCTGCCAGGAATCACAGCACACTTTCCCGTAAGTAGCCAACTTGGAGCTTCAACTGCCCCAGATCAGGGCGACATGCAACGTGCTACATGCTACATGCTACGTGCTACGTGCTACGTGCTGAAGACAGTCACTCTCTAGGATCGGAACATTCCTTGATAGTTAGGGTGACCAGAGGTCCTCCTTTACCCGGACATGCCGTCTTTTTCAAGACCTAAAAAATGCATCCGGCAGGGATTCCAAAATTGTCCGGGATTTTGCCTCGTTGAATTTTGTGTTTCTCTGGGTCTTTCACAAACTTGTTATTACGTCCTTACAAGTTTTTGAAATGGTATCTCCCTTATGGTTCCACCTTCTTGCGCAAGCTCAGACTGTCATTGTTCGACTGCCTTCCCAGTGTTGCCAGATAGGATAATATCCTCCAATTACAATCATTTTAAACCTTTGATACGATACGCCATTTCCAATCTTGCAAGACAGAGCACCTTGCCGCCTCCACTAGTTGCATCGTTTACAATAGTACATGACATCTGCATGTGAAAAACATGTCCAAAAACTCCGTTGTGGGGGAGGGGACGGGGTCCTGCGACAAAGTGTCCTCTTTTTCACAAACTCAAATCTGGTCAACCTACTTACAGTGGCTGGAGCGAGTAATGATACTCTGTAGAGTATGATGGGACAAGCAGTACACAATGAAACCCTCTCTAAGAGTAATGGCTTGACAGTGTAATAATGCCATTGTATGAATGACCCTAACCTGGGCTTTGTTTCAGGTACAGGGAACCTCTCGTTCTACAGTAATGGGTTCCAGTCCATTACAGGCTATTTAAAGTAACATGCAAGGCAGTGAATGCATTTCGAGAGATGACCTTTGGCCATATGTTAACATATTGTCCCATCTCATAAATTATTATCTGATAAAACCAGTTAACATGAATAAATAAACAATCAAACTAATTTTATGAGTATATATAGTATATATATATATAAGCAATGTATCAAGCATCAGATACTGATTGTATTTTATTTCAGCCATAACTGAAAACAATCAGTTCGCTGTTTTTCCACCCTTTGGTCATATGACCTACTGAACCCACACCTATTGGAGTCATTATTTATTCTGTCGTTTCAGTTTTTACTCTTTGTCTTTATTCTTATCGCTGAGTGTTCTGTGTGATAACTGCCTGTAGTCCATCTCTGTATGCAGTACATAGCATGCAGTGCACAGAACCACACATACTGCAAAAGCATGTGGATGTCTAGTGTGTGATATCTGTAGTCTGTGGCTTCCACTCTTGCCTGCGTTGTACAGTGGAGGTATGTGGCACAGAGGGGGGCAGCTCCCAGCACGGGGTGTTGCTCTCAAGTGCAGAGATGAAGGAGTTTCTACATCAAGCTGAAGCTGCCATTTTGCAAGATGCCACTCCTCTATGTGGTGGCCCCCGCAGCCACTAAGCAGCTGCCCATTAAACGCCCATTTCTATTCCCGGGAGTCGCCCGTCACGCCAAACTAACCACAGCAATCCGTCCGTCTTCTGGGGGGGGGGGGGGGGGGGGGGGGGAATGGCTGGGGGGAGGAGGGTTGGGGGGGGGAGGGGTGATTGCGGGGGTGGGCGTCCTGACCCCTGCCATCAGAGCTGAACAAGCAGCGCTGATAAGCCGAAGTGACCTCAGAGCGCCTCCTCAGACAGATAGAGAGAGAGAGTGTGTGTGTGTGTGTGTGTGTGTGTGAGAGAGAGCGGCCTCCTTAGACGGATAGAGAGAGAGAGTGTGTGTGTGTGTGTGTGTGTGTGTGTGTGTGTGTGTGTTTGAGAGAGAGCGGCCTCCTTAGACGGATAGAGAGAGAGAGTGTGTGTGTGTGTGTGTGTGTGTGTGTGTGTGTGTGTGTGTGTGAGAGAGAGCGGCCTCCTAAGACGGATAGAGAGAGAGAGTGCGTGTGTGTGTGTGTGTGTGTGTGTGTGTGTGTGTGTGTGTGTGTGTGTGTGTGTGTGTGAGAGAGTGGCCTCCTTTGACGGGAAGAGAAGGCTGCACTTTATATCTGCCTCCACCCAGAGCGAGTGGATAAAAAATAAACAGTCCTCCTCCTCTCTCTTTCTTCTTCTCTCCCCCTCATCCCTCTCTCCCCCCCCCCCCCCCTCCGTTACTTAAATATGGGGACAGAGGGTACACAGGGCCCAGTCGGGCTGCAGGAGAGCGGGAATGAGACAGAATCATGGCCAGAGCCAGAGCCTTCTCCCAGGCTTGGGTGTATCAGCTCTGGCAGATGTCACGCTGCTATGACTGATGAATGTGTCTATTACCTCTGCCTCAAGCCCTTTCAGCCAATGGAGGTCATGTCCCTCTCTCTCTCTCTCTCTCTCTGGGAAAGAAGAAAGAGAAAAAGAACTGGCTTCTCTCTCAATCACAAGTCAGAAATAGTCGTGTGGAGGAGAGACGATGACACTAGCTGAGCTAATGAGAGCCATGGAACTGAAGGTGAACGGGAGAGGCCTTGGCTATTGAAATGGATATTCTCAACAAAACCCCTCTGAGAAACGATCTTCAAGCAATTGAGCGGCAACTGAGAATTCACTAATTCCCTGTCAGACGGACATACTCACTTGGATTAAATGCAATGAATGTTATTGTCCCATTTGGCAAATTTTTTCTCCTTCGCTGAACAAACATTCATTTCATAGTTGGACAAAACCAAGGCTCTATAACTAGTGACCGTGGAGAAAGCCAGTGAGAGCCCTAACGTGGAGGGGAGCTAGTGCTAGGGTGATCTAGGGTTAGGGTTAATGTAAGTGGAGGGAGCTAGCGCTAGGGGTAGGGTTAATGTAAGTGGAGGGGAGCTAGCGCTAGGGTTAGGGTTAATGTAAGTGGAGGGGAGTTAGCGCTAGAGTTAGGGTTAATGTAAGTGGAGGGAAGCTAGCGCTAGGGTTAGGGTTAGAGTAAGTGGAGGGAAGCTAGCGCTAGGGTTAGGGTTAATGTAAGTGGAGGGAAGCTACACTAGGGTTAGGGTTAGTGTCAGTGGAGGGGAGCTAGCGCTAGGGTTAGGGTTAGTGTCAGTGGAGGGAAGCTAGCGCTAGGGGTAGGGGTTAATGTACGTGGGGTGATTTAGTGATCATAATAATAATCATAATTGGCATCTAGCAATGAAATATTGGTCAGTGCAAACTTATTATAGCATGCTTCTTTGCCTGTGCACACCTGTGTGTGTGAAAGTGTGTGTGTGTGTGTGTGAGTGCGTGTGTGTCAGTGTGTCAGGTGTTTGTCCGTGTGTGTTTACATCCTTTTGCTGCTTCAGGCGTAGCCAACATGGCTTAAAAGACTGAATTGATTATTGTCTGTCACTACAGAAGCACTCTCATTCCCAGAGCCCATTAGCACTCCAGTTTGAATGACTGTGGCTGGAAACGCTAACTTTTAGCCCTGCATTTTTAACAGGAAAAGACACGATGATGTGGAGAGGTGTTGAGAGACAACTTAAGGCAGTCTAGTGTGATGCAAAAAGCCAGCCAAGTGCTCCGATTGCATCAGAAGAGGCACTGCCAGTGTCTCCTAACAGTCTGCTTTAAATAGAGCTCTTAGGGTTGGTACTTGATTCCACCACAGGCTAGCTCATGACTCACTGGGCCAGGTAGCAGCCAATCACGGCTCAGAATATCCATCTCCAAATGTCCATATCTATACACAGACTGACTCATAAAGAATCCATACAATACATCCATGGAATATCTTCATGCAAATATCCATACAAACATCTATATATATATCTGTATATACTTATATAGTTATACTAAATCCAGTTCAAATCCATTCCTTTGCCAGCTGCTCTTTGAAAGCATGTTAAGTGTTTGCGGAGTATTAGCACGTAAGGAACAGGCCTAATGTGTGCATGCAGCTCTCACCATACATCCATACAAATATCTATGTGATCTTGAAGAAACTTTTTTATCCATCTTTGGTATTACTTTTCAATGTCTCCCTCTCTCTCTCTCTCTCTCTCTCTTTGTTTACCACTGTCATTCTGCTTACCACAGCCACAGAGCTACTCTGCAAGGTCTTGGTTGCATATTCAAAGTCATCCAAGTACAGGCTCTCGTGTTTTTTTCCACCTAGCCGTCAATTTGCTTTGTGTTTACAGACAACGTGCTGAATTTGTGACTCTAGCCTTTTATTCACTCAGACGCACCCACGTAGAACCTCCTCACTCACACACTCGCATCAGCGCTTGAGCACTGTCAAACCGAACACTTCATCCTGGCAGCGCGGCCCTCCTGCTCGGCACCTGCAATTCAAAAGGGTGACTGCGGCACTGGGACAACCGCAGCGGTGGAGTGTGGGAAAGCTAAGGACGTGGCGCTAAACGTGTGAAAAGCCTCGGTGAAGCGGAACGTGAACAGGATGGCGTGCACCCTGCTGTGAGCGCAGTGTCAGGCGGCCGAGAGGATGATGGTGTGTGTGCAGGCGGCCGAGAGGATGCTGGTGTGTGTGTGTGTGTGCTCTCAAACAGCACAAGCCGGAGGGGAAGCGCTGTCAAAATATTAGGATGTCACAACGTTATTGGCCTGGCCAAAGACAAAACATGGAGACAATTAAAAGCGTTATATTTATAAATGTTAGACAAAGAAAACAAATGGAAATGTTGCATTTACATTTCAAATCTCTTCCAAGAACAAAAATGGCAAGTTATTGGGAATATATCTTTGAGTGCTTTGTGTGGGGTAGGATATTACTGCATGCCTGATGCCACAATACCTAATACCTGATGACACTACACCGCAACTCAAACGTGGAGCAACAGCAGGCATAGTGCCCAACAAGGGTCTTTGAGCACCCACACATAAATAGGGTCTATAACCCTCCCCATAATCTCCATCCTCTCACCCACACACACACACACACACAAACACACAAACACACACACACACACACACACACTTTCACACACACACACACACACACACACTTTCACACACACTAGTAATAATACTGAGAGTTAATATGCAATGCCTTATTATGGTGATCAACACATATTATTGCCTGTATTTTTAAGTCATTAGAAAAAGTCTGGACTGGGCAGCACTCCAGGAGGTGATGAAGGTTTATGTTTGTGTGTTGCACTTAAAGCATCAGTGATGCGCTCCGTACCCAGTGAAGCTAGTTGGTCAGAGAGATAACACTCACGCCGTGGCGTCAAGGGCCGTACCGTGAATTATTTATGCAATAGTGATTTATAGCTTCCACAGAACAAACACACTTCCTCCAAATGACCTGCCAGCCTGAGCCTGGGCCCATATGTCTTAGCACAACGTTCTCTCTCTCTCTCTCTCTCTCTCTCTCTTTCTCACTCTCTCTGTCTCTTTCTTTCTTTCTCTCTCTCTCGCTCTGTCTCTTTCTCTCTCTTTCTTTCTCGCTCTCTCCCTTTATCTCTCTCTCTCTCTCTCTCTGTCTCTTTCTTTCTCTCTCTCTCTCTCTCTCTGTCTCTTTCTTTCTCGCTCTCTCTCTCTCTCTTGTTTTTTTTTTGTCGTTGTTGTTTTTTTTGTTTTTCTTAGCATTAGGGACGCTTAATTTGAACCTACTTAGCCTCGACTGGGTAGCGTTCAAACATTGCAGGCATTATTAGATTACAGGGAGGTCCGAGCAGTATGTACGACGAATACATTACATGAATAAATGCATTCTGTGGGAGGGCTATGCTTTACAACCTAACCCCCTATGTAACATGGCTGCTACAACTACAGGATTAAATATTGCTAATATTACAGGTGATGTAGTGTTGTCTCCTTCATGACTGTCAGACTCATAACCTGCAACCAGTTCAGCTGGAGAGACAGTTCTTCTGGAAAAGTCTAAAAAAAAGCCAGATCTGTTCAGCAGAGCCTGGCTACAGCATTAGTCTTATGAGTTCTGTCTTTCAAAGAGAAGAACATCAAAAAGAAACAGACAATAATAGTGTTCCTTCCTTACTTCAATGACAACAACATCAACAACAACAGAAAAAAACAAACATTAGGAAATTGTACTTCCTCAGAATGAAAGCAAAATTATTCAGTTTGACTGCTTTCTTGATAAACCGCCAGCAGCTGAGATCAGCGAGGCTATTACAATAAGAGGCCAATCAGTCAGTTAATATTTTACCCTTGATGATCCTAGTTATCTCAGGATGTCTTCTGAGTGGCCATCCGATGAATGATTTATACAGAGCTGGGTGTAGGACACGTGCTCAGGATCACATTTGTTCCATGCATTTTTTATATTTCTGGAATATCGTGGCCGGGCATCCTCCTCCCTGGCTGGTCGCTTGGGAAGCATTGCTCCATTAAACCCAGTTTCTTTCATAAGTGATATCCATGCTTTTAAAGGAGCAACCGAGAAGATCAACTGCAGAAAGAGAGAGAGAGAGAGAGAGTCAAACTAAAACAAAACAAAAACACGGTCTCTGTTGAACCTCTCAGCAATGCACAGGAGGAAGGGTGGGAAAATTGCTCAGAGAATTTCGCCCAGCAGAGAGTGGCAGATTATACACTTCTGTTGATTCCCCCAGTCTCACGAGTTTGCGAGTGCCTCAAACCACCAGTTTGATGTGTGGAAAGGAGAACTATTCATGTTTCCGCCCCCGTCTGCTGACCTTTGAGTGGGGAATCACTTTGAATACTGGGAAGAAAGATTGTTGTCAAATAGAAACATAGAGGTCCATAAGACATCTCTGAGCACAACAATGAGTTGGTTGCCATGGATTCACTCAGAACATGATGCTAAATAGAATTCTTCCTTCCAATAGACCAGCTAATGGCCACGCATTGCCACATGTGCTGTCCCACAAAGACATTTGAAGAATCTTTCCTTTTTTTCTTCCCACAGGAATCGGATGAGAACTGGATAAGGAATGTTACCAGCTCTTGCCACGCGATCCCATTAGAACATTCATCTTCAACACGCGGAGAAGTGAAGATGTGGAGCGAGGCCATCCGGTCCAGCAGCACAAGGGTGGAATGTGAGCAATCTGATCCCACATTTCAGCTTTTATTCCAAGATGCTTTCACAACAAAGAGGAAAATACCATTTCCACCGGAGACGAAATGTGAGTTGCATTCCAAGAGAGGGACGAAATGTGAGTGGCATTCCAAGAGAGGGTCACCGTATGATGCAAGTCCCTGTGGTAGATCCTTATCTGGGAGGCTCTTCAGCCCGGCTGATAGAAAGAGCCTCTGCTTGTGACTCAGCCCAGGCTTTGACACAGCCCAGGATGAGGACTACCAGAGGTGTGTGTGTGTGTGTGTGGAGAGGAGGAGGGGGGGGGGGGGGGGGGGGGGTTGGGGGCTGAGGTGATGTACCAGTCTACAGTCCCAGGCACAATAAAAACACACCATGACACAGGGCTCAGGTTATGTTTGAGGTACACCGTGTCAGCTATGCCAGCGGCTTTTGTTCCATTGTATTCAGCCGAATGTGAACTGCAATGTGAGGAAAAATTACTTTGAATGAGCAGGGAGCAGAGGGTCCTTGGACCACTTAGTTAGAGTGGCACGCATATCAGACTCGCTACAAAGCATCTTTTATTACAGTTCAAATCTCCTAATACAAATTTGCCTCTTACCTTGTCTTGTCTAAGGCTCTCATTGGTGTGCACAGTGGGCATATCGTCACCAAGGACAGCACTAAGCCAGCTCTTCAGCGGAAGATGGCTTTGCAGCACATATATATTGAAAGGGCCGGCTTAACAAGAAGTCCCCAGAGCACGTAGCTGCCGTCTCTCCCTCCTCTTCTCTTCTCTTTTTCGCTGCAGGGCTACAGATTATGTATATTTTATTTCATTTAAGATTAAAGGAGAATGGCAGAGGCAACAGAGCCGCGAGCGATGATTTGTTCCTGGGACTGGGAAACACTAGTGAGGCGCTCAGCTTGAATAAGGGGAAAACCGTTGGTTCAGCAGTCACGTACGTCTATGGTGTGTTTATGTGAAGGGTCCACGTGCCCTGCATAGCAAGAGAAACGTATATTGCATAAGAACTGATTCGCATGATCAGAGATAAGTATTTGGCTTCTGCATGTGTGCACGTTTGGTTTTTTCTTCTTCTTCTTCTTCTTTTTAGCGCGATGCAGCATAGGAGGAAGTGTGTGATGTTGATGAGTCTTTCGACTGTAAACAGAGCGAATTGTTTCTGAATGCAGTTGTCTACTGCAATTTCTGTAATTTGTCACAGGCTGACAGCAAACATGGAGTTGGCCTGCTATATCTCCTGTCAGCATGGCGTGCAGTGATGGTTCTATACCTCAGGCAGAAGAGCAATAAATCAGAGCGCGCGCGTTCCTCCTCTCCGTGGCGGCGAGCATGCCATCACTGTCTCAGGAAGTTTAGTCTTTAAGCAGACGCTGCTGTCCAAAGGCACAGACCGTAACCCCACTGGTGCTGACTATGATTCAAAGCAGGTTGAACCTGTGATCTAACTGCAATATGCACCTTGTTCTTCCAGCTACTAGCAGCAGTGAATTATATTTAGTCAGACATTTTTGACAACAGTCCTTGGTCAAATTGGATTTCAGATGGAAAAGGTGAGACTCATAATGAGAGGGGAAAAGATGTTTGACATTGATTGTTAGCAGCATCTAAACTCTACAAGGCTTCTTTTGCTAAGGCCTGCAAGCTAGGACTATGTGTGAATTGTTTCCTCAATAAAGCCTATATGATCAGATAAAACTAAATTGTTTTGTTTTCTGGGCTGATGTGATAAAACATTAAATGACAATGTTATAATATCAAGAAATATTGCCTCTGTAATCAGCTGGTCTATCAAAAACTGTTCTGAAACTCAAGCTAGTCTATGTGACACTTTGGCCAATGCATTGCTCATAGTTTGTGTAGAGTTCCTTTACACTGTTCATCTCTTGAGCTGGCAGTGTGTGTGCGGTGGCCTTAGCGGTGTGTCATATATAACCTCCTCAGTCTTCACTCGCACACACATACACACACACACAGCCTTAGCAATGTGTTTATAACCTCTCAGTCTTCACTCGCACACACACACACACACACACACAGCCTTAGCAATGTGTTTATAACCTCTCCAGTCTTCACTGGCACACACACACACAGCCTTAGCGATGTGTTTATAACCTCTCCAGTCTTCACTCGCACACACACACACACACACAGCCTTAGCGATGTGTTTATAACCTCCTCAATCTTCACTCGCACACACACACACACACAGCCTTAGCGATGTGTTTATAACCTCCTCAATCTTCACTCGCACACACATACACACTCAAGCCTACAAAGAGCCTTAATTCCCTTTCACACACAAGACCTGTTAATGTTTCAGATAAAAACTACAGTTGATAGATAACACATTTTCATTCCGCCTCTGTCTTCCATATCAATGCAGTTGAGGGTGTCATGCACGTCCACGTAAAACATAAAACATGCAAGGTCTCATGCCAGTTAACCTAGCTACGAGCTATCCTAGCCATCTCTAGCTTAGGGATCCAGCCAGTTAACCTAGCTACGAGCTATCCTAGCCATCTCTAGCTTAGGGATCCAGCCAGTTAACCTAGCTACGAGCTATCCTAGCCATCTCTAGCTTAGGGATCCAGCCAGTTAACCTAGCTACGAGCTATCCTAGCCATCTCTAGCTTAGGGATCCAGCCAGTTAACCTAGCTACGAGCTATCCTAGCCATCTCTAGCTTAGGGATCCAGCCAGTTAACCTAGCTACGCGCTATCCTAGCCATCTCTAGCTTAGGGATCCAGCCAGTTAACCTAGCTACGAGCTATCCTAGCCATCTCTAGCTTAGGGATCCAGCTTAACAGTTGCTAGTGTGTGTTAATATGAGCTGACAAAGTTAAAAGGATGTGTTTGGGGGCCAAGCAGGTTAGCTGCACAGGCACCCTCAGGGTTTCTACCTTTTTCTATTATCACAATCATGAGTTTAACAGAGGAGGCTGTAATGTCAACTACAACACTCATGCAAATGCAACTCAAACGGCCATTTGAACCGTCTCTAGGTGGGCCACTAAGCACAAGAGCACAATAGCCTGAAGCAAAGTTGTATTTCTCAAAATGAGCTCACCAATAAAGGGCAGTCTTGGGCCCAAAGTCATCACAACCACTTGCAGACGATGATAAATGGCTTCACATAGACATCAAACTACCTTGAGAGAATTACTGGGACTTCAATGGGGTGACGGCTTACTCTGATAGTAATGTAGTGACTTCTCTTTTACTTTCTTCGTTCAGAAGTTTCTCTTTTTCTCTCTCTTATTTAGGGTAACCAGATGCAAACACACCAGTTTGTGAGGGATGAGTAATAAGGAGGAGTATTTCTACCACCCCAACATAAACTGCAAGAACTCACACAAGAGAAGATTCAACAGTGGCAGTGACTGGGAAGAACGTAAATGAAGGTCTATTTGCCAAAAGGGCGGAAAGTAATGGACTTCCTAAGGCATGGAATCGATAGGTAAAGTGAACTTTACTCAGGCGCTGGTGGTCTCCAGGAAGCGAGTGGGGAAGAGAAAAACAGCATATGAAAATGGAAACAGAGAAAGATGCCCTTGGTGATCAATTGTTTGTACAACCCAGACCCGGGCAGGTTGTGGCCCACACCTGGCATGGATGCGGCCCACACCTGGCATGGATGCGGCCCAGACCTGGCATGGATGCGCCCCGGATCTTGCCGCGTTTAAGACATCTGCGGGTTACCAAGGCAGGGGTTAAGATGAGAAGACCTTCCCACCACACATAAAGATGTCCTTCTCGCTTTTGCTAATGTTAACCATGGAATGGAATATTGGAGTACTCAATTTGGATTAAACTGTTCACTCCTCAACTGTAACTCCATTGAATTCTTCCTTCAGGTGGTCCTCATTTCCTAGAGAAAAGAAATGAATATGGTAATTTAGAAATGGTGATTCATCCTTAAAAAAAAAAATCGAAAATCATATTTAGTCAGTCTTGAATAATGCATTTTAGATAATATTTGATGGAGAAGAAATTTGTTATATGCATGTGTGTTAGCGTGTGAGAGTGTCTGTGTGTGTGTGAGAGCGAGAGAGAGAATGAGAGAGAGATGGGGAGAGAGATGGCTTAGAATTATTACTCAATTATCAACCACCACATACGAAGGTGATCAAGGTTCTAATCATAGAGAAATATTCTCATGACTAATAAAATGGGTGGGCGAAAAGATAGCTCTCTTTTCTAGCCTGCTTCCTCACCGAAGTCTAAAGAGCTCACAGCACACTTAAACAGTAACCACCACTGCTGTAAGGAACACAACGAGGCGGATATAAGACTGAGTTAAATCCACCACAATTAGAATACATGAAATAAAACAAGTTACAGCTTACAGCTGCCCATTCCCACCAAACTACTTAGCACAAATCATCTCTGCTTTTAATATATTCTGTGCGCCAGCCTTTACCCCTGATATACACAAATGCCATCACTGCCATAGTTCTCTGTCTCACTGCTCTGCTTATCCTTATAATAGTAACCTTATGAGCACACTGCGTACCCACTAAGCTGCTCTTGAACCAATACTCTGAAGGCTGGCTCTCTCCGCTTTTATCCACTTTTAATTCTGTTTATTTCATGTTTATACCTTCCTCTATGTGTCATGGAACTATGTATGTGTTATGTACATATGCTACATGTGTCACAGGATCATGTACGTACTGTATGTAGTATGTTCATATTCCATGTGAATGCTATTAGGTTGTATCCTCTGATGTATGAAACCATCTGCTTGCTCCTGATTCTCTCCTCTCTTTCTCTCCTCCCTTTCACTTCTCCCCCCCTTCTCTACACCTCCCTGTTCTACCTCTATCTCTCAACCTGGCCATCCCAAAGCAGATGGGTTCCCCATTTGAGCTGGGTTCTGCTCAAGGTATCTTCCTAGCTGGCTCTAGTGCGTTCAGGCTTTGGACTCTGCAAAGCACCTGATGAAAATTGTAATTGTTATCGGTGCTTTATAAATAAAATGAATTGAAATTGGATTGAATGTTTATATTGTTGTTAAAACACACACACACACACACACACACACACACACACACACACACACACGCACACACACACACATGCAAACCTGGCACCATACAGGGAGCATACACTACTCCAACTGGATGCAACCGGTAGTGCAAGGAGTATACACCACTTAAAGACAAACACTAAAAGCATCTTTTTTGAATCTCTACAATCAGACAGCTAAAATCAACCAGACCAACTAACAAATAAATAAATAAGTAAATAAATAAAGCTTTCACTGATCAATTTTTCTATGGTTAGCAGCAAACAAAACAACGTGTTCATTCAGCTCACACACCTTGGTGCTAGTTACAGTATGTTGTGTTTTTCTTTCAGTAAAAAACGAATTATGACCACTGGTCATTACAGTAAAGAACTACATACATACCTGTGTGCAGCTTTAGAGTGAAAAGACTAACGCAGCCTTTAGTTTCTGTCCCTCCACATCTCCAAGAGGAAGGTAAAGCCATCACACACACACACACACAGACACACACACACACACACACACACACACACACACACACACGTACATACACACATACACACACACACACACACACACACACTCAACACATCTCCAAGAGGAAGGTAAAGCCAACACACACACACACACACACACACACACACACACACACACACACACACACACACACACACACTCCACATCTCCAAGAGGAAGGTAAAGCCAACACACACACACACACACTCTTTCCACATCTCCAAGAGGAAGGTAAGGAGAACAAACACACACACACACACACACACTCTCCACATCTCCATGGGGAAGGTAAAGTGTAATTTCTTGCCTTTCTTCTCTCCAATGTCTTTTGGCATTTCAGCCATTGCTAAAGGGGAGGGCACACATGGAGGAAGAGGATAGGCAGACAACATAATCCCATGTCCCGCTGGGATTGGCCAAGCAGACTGTCAATTATGCCCCAAAACTCTTTTAACAAAAGACTGAGTACTTCATTATGGTCTTTTCCAGAGGGAGATTCTCTGCTCTGAACACGTCAGTCTCATCCTAACCATCACACACACACACACACACACGCATACACACACACACACACACACACACACACACACACACACACACACACTCACACACTCTCTATCTCTCTCTCTCTCTCCATCTTCCTTTTCTATCTCAAGCAGATGGGTCCCCCCCTCTGAGTTGAGGTTCCGCTCATGCCTTCAGTAAAAGGGAGCTTTTTTGTGCCCCAGTTCCCTCAGTGCTTGCCCTGGGGGGATCAGGCTGTGTCTAAAATGCCTAAAGACAATTTCAGTTGTTGGTCGATATAAGAATAGAATTTAATGGAATTGAATGTATACACATACTCACACTCAAAATCATTACGCTAAACAGAAGCAGATCTAAATGCAAGTGTCTTCCTGGTTGAACTGTACTGATTTATTTCCCTCAACCTGATAAGTTAGAACATTGTTTTTTTTTTTTGTATTTATTTCCAGGGATAACACACACACCAACACAAACACACACACACTCTTCCCCCTCCATCTCAGACACATGACAAACACTCCCCAGCGAGTGACGAATTGTAAGAGGATGGTAAGGGGCTTTCTCCAGAGGAAGCCTTTTGATTCTCGCTTCTCCGACAGTATCGTGTGTTATCAAGCTGGCGTTCACGGCAAGGCGCCGGCAAAGCCGCATCAAACCGAAAAGACACAACTCATGCTGACAGATATCTGAGTGGGGGATCCAACAGGCCTCTTCTTGTCTTTGGTCTTCCTTCCCTTTTGCACCCGGATGCCAAAAACTGGCTTGTGTCACTTAATTTCCTATAGTGTGAGAGCAGCTTCAGAGAATGAAAGAACACAGAGTGAAATCCATCACTATTTCCTGATGAGAAGCAGGAGGAGGCCCTACATACCCATGGGCAATGTAGTCTTTTGAGGAGAGGTGACAAAGAAGAATACCTTACATATACCTACATGTGCAAAATATCCTTTTGAGGAGAGGTGACACAGCCTACATATACATATACCTTTTGAGGAGAGGCGACAATTACATGTATCAAATTACATATGTGACGTTACATAAAAGAGAATAATAAACCATTGCCGTAATTTTAACACGTTATAGTTTTGAACAAACAGACATGGCAGTGCAGAACCTGTGAAAAACTCTCTGTAGCTGTGATATGTTGCTCCTTGACCGAGGTGGGAGAGCTGTTTCTCTTATGTGTGTGTGTGTGTGTGTGTGTGTGTGTGTGTGTGTGTGTGTTTCTCTTAACAACATAATACAAAAAAATAGGAAAACTGTGACTTATCTGGTGACAGGCTGCAAAAAGCCTCTGTGCTGTCTGGAGGTGGTTGGAGGCTGATGGTAGTTCTTTCACTCCAAGCTCCACTCTCTTTCTCTCTCTCTCTCACTCTCTTTCTCTCTTTCTCTCTCACTCTCTCTCTCTCTCTCTCTCTCTCTCTCTCGCTCTCTCTCTCTTACTCTCTCTCTTTCTCTCTCTCTCTCCCTCTCTCTCTCTCCCTCTCTCTCTCTCTCTCTCTCTCTCTCTCTCTCTCTCTTTCTCTCTCTTCCTCTCTCTCTCTCTCTGTCTTTCTCTCTGGTCCCATTCCCTCCTCTGCGAGTCCTCTTCCGCTCCACTGCTCTGCATAAACTGAGAACACGTACCAGAGGGAGTGGAGGGATGGAACAACAAACACAATGTGTGCCCTTTCCACCAGGGACCAGCTGAGAGTGGATCACCTGAGGACTGGGGGAGTGAATTGAGTGGAGGCCGGATGTGAGAGTGTGTGTGATTGTGTGTGTGTGTGTGTGTGTGTGTGTGTGT